>NW_027532015.1:2814056-3023992 GCF_008692635.1 Crocuta crocuta | reverse complement strand
AAAAAAAGAAAAAAAAAAAAAAAAAAAAAAAAAAAAAAAGCACCAAGCAGAAAGGACACAAATACTATATGATAAATACCTGGAGTTGCATGGTTTCTGGCCAAGAATACCATTTCAGGAGACCTGGGAGAACAGCCTGGAAGGTGGGTGGAGAATGGGTGGGGATGAGTGTTAATTTATAAGCCTCGAGAGGAGTGCACCCGGTAGAGCTGTCCACTCGCGCTGGGCCAGAGTCTGGAATCCTCTTTTCACTCCAGTGGATGTTGCTGCTCCAGGATGGCACCCCCGGACTCATCTGGCCGTGAGTTTCTAAGGGCGGGGCCCCTGCTCCGGAGCCCCTTCTCCATCCAGTCCGCCCTCTGCCATCAGGCCGCGCCCCGCCCCATCCTGGCACTGAGGGCAAACAGGGGGTAGGAGATCTGAGCACAGCTGGGGGCGAGGGGGAGAGTAGAAAGGGAGAGAAGTTGAGGAGCAGGGGGAGGGGGGTGGAAGGAGTTGTGGAGGGACGACAAGGCTCCTCGAGAAAGTGGGGCAACAGCGACGGGGACGTGGGGCAACAGCGACGGGGACGTGGGCCCGGAGAGGGGCGAGGTTCCTGAGTGCTGGGTACGTTGTGCAGGTTTCCGGAAGGCGCCCCTCTGACTGCCCTGCCTCCTCACCTTAGTCCACTTGGAATCTGCTCACCCCCCCCCACCCTTTCTCCTTAATTCCTCTCCTCCCACACAGCACAAGCACGGGCCCCCTCCGTTGGTGCTGTGCACCCCTCTCCCTTCCTGTGCTGCAGGTTTGCATCCGTCTGCCCTTCATAGGACGCAGAGCATTGAAGGGAATATAATTGCTCAGGCAACAGGCAGGCTCTCTGAGGAGCAGAAACCACAAGACTAGAGAAACCAGTTCAGTCCCTGGACAAGGGCAGGGCCTGCTGGCTGGGAGCAGCCATCAAGCACCAGCGAGCTCTGGGGAGCCACTTGGTGACTGTCCCATCAGTCNAAAAAAAAAAAAAAAAAAAAAAAAAAACCAAAACCCCCAAAAGGATAAAAGGAATGTCACCAGGCACCCACGGTCTTCACTGTCCCTCCTCCCCACTTCTGGTCCCATAATACTTTCACTGTGAAGCCCTGCTAGCTTGTCGATGGTGGAGGCCAGGACAAGTCTGAGGGAGCAGACCGCCACCATGCCTCTTTCATAGCATCCCTTACGCACTGATTGTCATCCATAAGGGGCCTACCCTTCCCGTACCCACATTCACTTCCCACACTTATACCTCCTCCGTCGGACACGCAAGCGCCCCTACATCCCACATGGCACACAGTAACCCACCCTCCACCCTGACTGTCCATCTCCATACAGACTGCAACACCCTTAAAATAACCCTCCCCCGGGGCACCTGGGTGGCTCAGTTGGTTAAGCGTCCGACTTTGGCTCAGGTCAGATCTCAAGGTTCATGGTTTCGAGCCCCACATCAGGCTCTGTGCTGACAGCTTAGAGCCCGGAGCCTGTTTCGGATTCTGTCTCTCCCTCTCTCTCTGCGCCTTCCCCACTCATGCTCTGTCTCTCTCTGTCTCAAAAATAAATAAAAAAACTATTAAAAAAATAACCCTCCCCCACTTATTCTTCATTTCTTACTCATCCTCCTTCCACACACATAGAAATCACCCCTCACCATGCTTTCCACACAGACGGACGGTCTCTTCACACCCCCGCACCGGACCACCCTGCACACACATACCCCCACCACGATACTGTCTCCCACATGCACGAGCCCACTACAAATACACACTGGTCCCCCCCACCCCCAATGCGTACCTTTGCTTCCTCACACTCTTTCAACACAACATCCTGCCCATCGTCTACAAAATTCTTCCACACAAAAGATTCCAACCTACTTCCACTGCAATCTCCAGAAACACTGGTGTCACAGACACTTCCTGGACACACGGGTCCTCCTACACACATGGTCCCGCCAAGCGCATCCCACCCCCATACTCTGCATGCATACATGCCTTCCCCTTCCATCTCATGCTGACCTGTCCAGGGTCAAGGATACAATCGTTTCTCAACACACTTCCGGGAAATACTAGACACACACACACACACACACCACACACACACACACAAACCACTACCACTACCACCACCACCACAACTCCCCAAAATTCTCTACACAAGTTGTAGTTGCCCCTCACATACATCCATATCAACCTTAAAAGTAAAATAGCCAGTTATTTTATCAGCGAAACAAGTTTATTTGGGAATAGCAGAGGAGGGGCGCCTGAGTGGCTCAGTTGGTTAAGCGTCTGACTCTTGGTTTCTGCTCAGGTCATGATCGCAGGGTCTCCCTCACTCTGCCTCTCCCCTCCTCACGCTCTCTCTGTTCTTTCTCAAAGTAAATAAATAAACTTTAAAAAAAAGGAAGAATAGCAGAGGAATTGCACTTTAGGACAATCCACCTATGGCAAACCACAGGCAAGTGTGTAGAGAGAGGGAAGGCCAGCTGTTATTAGGGTTGAGGAGGAATTGGGGGAGGGTTATTTTGCACAAAGTTTCGTTGGAGAAGAACAAGAGTTTGAGGTTGTGGAGATTTCTCATTGGCTGATGGTGGGTAGTGGGTTGTTGCTGGGGCAGGGGAAGATCTGACTTCTTTTTCTTAAAAGCAGGAGATAAATTCCTGTGTGCAAGTGTCTTCCTTTGTATAGACAAGAGTCATCGTCCTGCCCTCTGCTGGTTAAGGAACGATGTGTGCAGGAGAGCACTCCCTTCAGGGCTTCTGACTCCATTGTCAATGTGGATTTTTTTTTTAAGTTTTTTTAGTTGATTTTTTTTTTTACTTCTTTTCACACCCAACACACTCTCCCCAGGGTTCCCTCACTTTCCTCACACTTACCCTTCCTCAGTCACAAATAAATTAGTGCCACAGCCAGATATACACTCTCCTCTCCTGCCCCCTCCCGTCATGCATGTCTCTCTGTCTCTCTCTTACACACACACACTGCACACACACACACACACACACACACACACACACACACACATGTTATGCCCAGATTTCGGTCTCCCCAAAATTCCAAGACCACCAAGGAGTCTGAGTATGCACATATACAAAAGCAAAGGGCATTTATTCGGGCTTAAGCTCGGACTCTCAGACCTCACCAACGCAGTGGATCCGTGCTGAGAGCCCCGAACAATGGAGGAGCAGGGTTTTTATGGGGTAAGCGATGGGGGTGTTACAGTGCACATAGTGTCATCACATAAGCACCAGTTACAATTGTACAGTATTCATGGTAACAGCTTTGACCATTCAGTATCTGTGAGGTGTTCATTACTTTTGGTGGGACCCAATCATGCCTTTTGAGAATCCTTTGAAAATGACCAATTATGAGATGTGCTCAAAGGGCCCACGTGGGGTTCAGGCAAGCAGCGAGAAATTGGCTAGTTTGTATAAAATAACTGTTTGCAGTTCCCAGCCTTGACTCAGACCATAGGAATGTTTTTTGATTAGCTGATCTGAGGGTGGTCTGAGGATGGCTTTAGCCTTGAACAATCTGAGGCTTTTTCTGTAACTGGGGCTACGTGCAGCCCGAAGTTGCTCTTAATGGAGGATTTAATTTTAGACTCTTCAACACACCCACACAACCAGCCCTCCCCGAGACACAGGGCACCTCAGCAGCCTCAGAGTCCACACTCAGGGCCATTCTGTAATGAGGCTGGCTGGCTCCCAGGAGCTCTGTCCAGGGCTGAGTCAGAAATCCTTGGGTGTGTACCTAGAACCTAGCTAGAGCAACACCTTCTCTTTGATGTTGCAGTCCTATTTCTATAGCTGTCCTCCAAACCACTCTCTTATTGCCAGTAGAGCCTTGGACCTCACCCCGAAGTTAGGGAGACTCACACCCCTCCAGGCTGCCTTCTCTCAGTAAGTGGACTCTGGCCACACCCCTCGAGCCCTACCCTTGGGAGTCTCTTCCTAATGAAGGAACAGATCTTGGTGACCCACTTTATAGCTGCCCCACCCAAGTCTGAGGACTGCTCACACTTTGTGATTCTCACTACCCACCCCTGGTCCCCCTGCTGGATAGAGATGAGAGTCTGAGTCAGGCCAGAATTTTCACTGCTCCCTTCTACACAAAAACTCAGAGTTCCCTGTTCAACCCACTGCCTAGCTGTAAATCAGAAAGGGCACCAAGCCTTGGGATAGACTAAAGGCCTGTGAACTGTGTGGACTCTGTAACTTAGAGCTTGTCCTACTCAACTGATGGCTCTATGAAGTAGGAGATCTTAGTCAACTTTTCTCAGTCCTTTGGGGGGAGGGCTCAGCAGAGTGTGACAGGGGTGAGAATAAGAGCCTGCCTGTGGTCAGGAGGTAGATACCACACCATGATTTTTGAGAGACAGACAGAGACAGAGACAGAGCAAAAGTTGGGGAGGGGCAGAGAAAGAGGGAGACACAGAATCTGAAGCAGGTCCAGGCTCTGAGCTGTCAGCACAGAGCCTGATGTGGGGTTCGAACTTATGAATTGCGAGATCATCACCTGAGCTGAAGTTGGACGCTTAATCAACAGAGCCATCCAGGTGCCCCCTATACCATGATTGATTGATTGATTGATTGATTGATTTTTTCCAGGTCATGATCTCAGGGTTGTTTTTTTTTTAATAGTTTATTGTCAAGTTGGTTTCCATGTAACACCCAGTGCTCATCCCCACAAGTGCTCTCCTCCATGCCCATCATCCCCTTCCCCTCCCCCACCCCATCTGCCCTCAGTTTGTTCTCAGCATTCAAGAGTCTCTCATGGTTTGCCTCGCTCCCTCTCCCCAACTATTTTTCCCCTTCTTCTCCCCCATGGTCCTCCATTAAGTTCCTCCTAATCCTCCTATACGTGCAAACATACGGTATCTGTCCTCTGCCTGACTTAATTTTGGTCAACGTAATGCCCTCAAGGACCATCCATGTTGCTATGCATGGCCAGNCCATTGGATGTTCTTTCCCGCTTTGTCAAAGATTAGTTGGCCATACATTTGCCCCACACCATGATTTAAAGGGGAGGGCTTTAATATAAAAGAGTGGCTATGTAAGGAGACGGCATACGATAATCCCAGGGCTGAGGAAGGACACTCTTGGAAGCCCTTGGACTGCTCCCCACCCCCCTTGCTTTTCCATGTGTTCATTTACTGGTCAGTGTACCCACTGAGCCAGCCAGGCATCTTTAGGGTTTTTATGGAGGTTTTATTATGTAGGTATGTAATCATTGGCCATTGGTAATTAGCTCAATCCCCAGCCCTTCTTCCCTTCCAAGAGGGGTGTGGCTCTGCGCGTGCATGCGTGCGTAAAGTCTAACTGGAGTTCCTCTGACATCCAGCCTCCAGTCTCTAAGGTTAGCTCATTAGCATAAACTCCTGTTTGGTGCCAGGTGCTTATTATGAGTAACAAGATTCTCCTCCCACGCCTACAGCTCAGGAAATTCACAAGGGTTTTAGAAACTGTGCTGGAGAGTTTGGGGTGGCTTGGCTGGTTCAGTTGGTAGAACATGTGACTTTTTTTTTTAATTTTTAAAAAATGTTTTATTTATTTCTAGGAGAGAGAGAGAGAGACAGCGTGAGCAGGGGAGGGTCAGAGAGAGAGGGAGTCACAGACTGAAACAGGCTCCAGGCTCTGAGCCGGCAGTCAGCACAGAGCCCGACGCGGGGCTCGAACCCACGAACCGCGAGATCATGACCTAAGCGAAAGTCGGACGCTTAACCGACTAAGCCACCCAGGCGCCCCTAGAACATGTGACTCTTGATCTCAGGTCAAGTTCAAGTCCCATATTGGAGGTAGAGTTTAATTTAAAAAAAATTTAAAAATAGTAATAAAAACACTAGTCTTATTTAAAAAAAAAAAACTTAAAAAAAAGAAACCCTATGCCAGGAACGAGAACTAAGACCATGTGTTTATTTCTTATTATGTCATATCCCAGGCTGACAAAACAAGATACCATAGACAGGGAGCTTCAACAGCAAGGTTTTTTTTTTCATAATTTTTCATAATTCATAGTTCCAGAGTCTGGAAGTCTAAGATCAAGCTCCCAGCAGGGTTAGTGTTCTCTGAGGTCTAACTTGAGGTCTCTGAGTTCTCTCCTTGGCTTATAGATTGATATCTCCTCCCATGTCTTCACAGAGCTTCCATGTAACATATGTGGTCTACTCCCTCTCCTAGTAAGGACACTCAGGACTACACCCTAATGGCCTCATCTTAATATGAGTATGTTTTCAAAGGTCTTATCTCTAAATACGATCACTGTATGAGACACCGAGGAGTTAGGGCCTCACATATGAATGTAAGAGGACACGATTGTGGCCACAAATGCATAGCAATGACTTACATTGTATAGAAAAGTGACTGTTACTATGTAAAATACCTCACTAACCAAAAAAATATATATATATTCCTCATTTCCCTCTTAACTAAAACCAAAAGATGCCACCAATTCACCATGACACAGAGGGACGTCTGAGGGAAAGGGCGTCAGAGTAAAGTGATCAGACCTCTAATCAATTGTAAACAAATATCTTATTTGCAAATTTTTCAGAATGACCAAGTCGACACCTTGTAAAGGCTCCCTCAAGAGCCATGGGAGGAGCCAGAACAAAGGCAGGTTCTGAAGCTGAAGCTTCCTTAGCTTCTTAGCAAACCCACCTGTGCTAGAAGATCATCTTTTAGTTTGGCGGCCAGATTGTCACTGCTGCCACCAAGGGTTGATCTAACATTGTCAACTTCTCATGGTCTAGATAGAAATGCAGATAATGGAACAGCTGTTACACCTTTACAAAAATTGTTGAGTACATCATGCTATCCTCAGAGAGCAAAGTTTTTTATCTTCCATCAAAGGTCTGGGAAAACCCTGGGTTAGATTGCAACAAGGTAACCCCCACCCCACACGTGGATCTTAGACCCTGCCCCCCCCTCAGGAGTAGATACTGGTTTGCCCCCCCCCCACCTCACTGCACCACTGGGCGGCCTATCCCAGCCTCCACCATCCCAATGTAGGAGTAACCCCAGCCCTAGTGAGGGGGTGCANGTGAGACCCGTGGCTCACCTCCCCCAAGTCCTTGCCAGACTCCATCCTGCCCCACAGCCAGAGGCCAGCCTGTGGATATCCCTACCTGATTTGCTCAAGATGCCGATTCAGATGCCAGTTAGGACTGAGCTGATCATCACTTCTAGGATGATCTATGCATGTGACAGCATGGATGAAGACTGGTCACTTTCTGGGACTTTTGTAGATGGCATTAAAACAAAACGTAAAAGCCCTGTCAAATCTAAAAAAATACCTTCCTGATGATTTCCAGAGGGGATGCTTGCCAGGTAGAGGGGAAGGATGGGTGAAATAGAAATAGATAAAGGATATTAAGAGTCCACTTATTCCTTTTTTTTTAGTTTTTTAAAGTTCATTTATTTATTTTGAGAGAGAGAGAGAGTGTGCGAGCAAGGGAGGGACAGAGAGAAAGGGAGAGAGAGAATCCCAAGCAGGCTGTAAGCTGCCAGCACAGAGTCCAATGTGGGGCTCGGATCTCACAAACCTTGAAATCATGACTTGAGCCAAAATCAAGAGTTCGACACTGAACCGACTGTGCCATCCAGGTGCCACAAGAGTCCACTTATTCATATGAGCACTGAGGAATGTATAGAATTGTTGAATCATTATATCGTACACCTGAAATTAATATACACTGTATGTTAATTATATTTCAATAAAAAGAATAAAATACTTTCCTGAGCACCTACTTTCCTCATGTCACCCCCCAATTTGTTGATTCATTACGTGGCAGCCAGTCTATCAGGTCCTGGGGTCTAAAGATGGACAGGGGGCTGCGTCCTGTCCTCATGGGGCTGATGTTTTTACTGAGGGAGGCAGCTGACGTCCATCTGGTTATCAGACACTTTGGCACGTTCTCTGTGGACAAAACTTTTTGAGGGGACAGAATTGGGGGTGCTTAGTCCGGGGGGGGAGGTGGTAAAGGCTTCAGAAGAAGTGACGTTTGCCCTGGATAAAGAATAAGTAAAACAGGGCAAGAGGAGAAGGCTCAAGCACAATGATGCAGGCAGACGTGGGACCCACCTAGCAGTGCAGGGTGACTGGGTCATCGGTTAGCGGGGAAGGGGGCCCCTGTGCAGAGGGAGGTGGCAGGGAACGGAGGGTGGTGGAGGTCCCGTGGCAATCACGGACTCCCCAGGCCAGCAAGAGGTCAGTCAGCGGATTGATCCATCCCATCCTTAACTGCACACACATACTGCTACCCACCCAGGGAAGGCACTAGACCTGTGAAGAGAGTCATTGCATCCTGGTCGCCCTGCTCCCTTACCTGAGGGTTCCAGCACTTTCTGCCAGTGGTCTAAGAATTCCCTAAGCCAGTGATGGCAGTCTCCCATGGAGATCCTCCTGAAATTGTTTGCCAGTCCCTTGTTCTCCCACTCCTCCTTGATGGCTCTGGCTTCAGGATTTATGACTGTCCAGGTCCTGTTCATCGCATCAAAGAGGAGGGCTGGCTGTCCGTTGATGTTGACATGCCAGGACGCAGCGGTGCCTCGTTCTCCTTCACACTGACAACACAGCTGGACGTGCAGGGTGGGAGGACCTGCAGTCCACACACAAAGTCTCACCTTGGACATATTTATTTATTTATTTATTTATTTTTTATTTATTTCTTTTTGATAAAGAGAGAGACAGAGAGAGAGAGGGAGAACATAGAACATGAGCAGGAGAGCGGCATAGAGAGAGAGGGAGACAGAATCCAAAGCAGGCTCTGGACTGTTAGCCCAGAGCCCAACATGAGGCTCAAACTCATGAACCATGAAGTGACATCATGACCTGAGCCAAAGTCAGACCCTTAACCGACTGAGCCACCCACGTGCCCCTCAGCTTGGACTCTTCAGCTCCATGATCTCCCAGTAGGGCCACCGTGTCTCTTAGGTGAGACCAATGTTCAGTTCTTGTACCCGAGCCCCCTTCCCTGCACCTGCTGGCTCCCCCTCTCTTGCTGACTATCCCCATCTCCCCAGCCCCATCTCCTACTCACCCCTGGTCATGCTGTTCTCCAGTTTGACGTCAGACACGATCATCCTGAGCTCTTGCCCGACCTCTTCCAGAGTCTGGGTCAATTCTGTCCATGCTTTGGTGGCATTTACCTTGTCCCCCAGAAGACCCGAAGGTTTCACCTTGCTGCTGTCACTGTCATACTGAAAGACAGGCTTTTTATCCACTGAGCCCTGCACTTTATACCAAGGATGTCCAGGTCCCGACTGAGATTTGACAGTGAGGTCAAGGCAGAGAGAATGAGTATCTGTGAGAGAAAAAGGGAGCTGAGGCCCAGGCACTCACTCAGAAGGGCCTTCTAGAGAGAGAGGGGTCTCCATTCCAGCCCCTCCATCTTCTGAATCCTTAGTCCCCACCTTTTGCCATCTGAGTTTTAGCATAGTCCCTTGAAGCTGTAGACCCCTTGGGCACACATACTGTTACCAGGAAGATACATCTGACAAATATTTTTAGTGATATCTGCCAAGTTCCTAGGTCATAAAACTACAAGACAATGTCTGCCCTCCTGGGGCTTGAAATCTAGCTAAACGGAGAGAACTTTGTTTTTTGNAATTGCATGTATTTCTGAGGGGTTGGTTGTAATAAGTCCATTTTCATTCATGATTTTGCCTATTTGGGTGCTCTCTCTTTTCTTTTTGAGAAGCCTGGCTAGAGGTTTGTTCTCCCACTCTTTTTAAAAATATTTTTTAAAATGTTGTATTTATTTCTGAGAGAGAGACAGCATGAGCAGGGGAGGGTCAGAGAGAGAAGGAGATACAGAATCTGAAGCAGGCTCCAGCGTCTGAGCTGTCAGCACAGAGCCTGACATGGGGCTCGAACCCATGAACTGTGAGATCATGACCTGAGCCAAAGTCGGATGCTTACCGACTGAGCCACCCAGGAGGCCCTCTACTCTCCCACTCTTAACTGTAAACCCTTTCGTCTTAAATGATGTAAGATCTGCCCTTATCAAGTCCACCCCAATTTTTTAAATAGTTTATTGTCAAGTTGTTTTCCATAACACCCAGTGCTCATCCCCAGCAAGTGCCCTCCATGCTCATCATCCCTCTTCCCCTCCCCCCACCCTNTTCCATTGTATAGATAAACCACATCTTCTTGATCTGTTCGTCAGTTGATGGACACTCAGACTCTTCCCATGTCTTGGCTATTGTTGAGAGTGCTGCTATGAACATTGGGGCCCATGTGCCCCTATGCATCAGCACTCCTGTATCCCTTGAGTAAATTCCTAGCAGAAGTCCACCCCAATGTTAATCAGACTAGCTGAAGATGGCCCCTGGTCAATCACAAAAGATGGTTTTTAATAGAGTCCAACAATCCTGTTGAAGCCAAGACCTAAAGAAAATCTAAGTAGTGGGGCGCCTGGGTGGCTCGGTCAGTTGAGTGCCCGACTCTTGATTGGGGCTCAGGTCAAGATTGCAGTGTTGTGGGATAGAGCCCTGTGTTGGGCCCTGTGCTGAGTGTGGAGCCTGCTTGAGACTCTCTCTTCTTCTCTCTCTGTCTCTCTCTCCCTCTGCCCCTCTATCCCACTTTCTTTCTCTCTCTCAAAAAAAAAATAATAAATAAATAAAATCCAGGTATTTACTGATGTGTGATGTGCAGTCCTGGAACAAACCATCAGGAAAGAATTCCTGAGACTTTTTGGTGCAAAAGATGTTTTTATGAAGGCATTGGTCAGGATCCAATGGCAGAGAGAGCTGCCTTGGGATTGTGAGGAGTGACTGATTATATAGTTTTTAGTAAGGGGGGGAGGCACAGAGATAAAGGAAGTCTCCAAAAGGAGTTACATTATTTATTTAATTAATTGTTTTTTTAATTAAAAAGTTTTAAATGTTTATTTTATTTCTGAGAAACAGAGAGAATGGGGGAGGGACAGAGTGAGAATGAGACAGAAGACCTGAAGCAGGCTCTGAGCTCTCAGCACAGAGCCCCATGCGGAGTTCAAAACCACAAGCTGTCAGATCATGACCTGAACCGAAGCTGGACTCTTAATTGGCTGAGCCACCCAGGTGCCCCCATAATTTAAAAAGACTAATAGGATCTTGGAGGTCTGGCTAATGTTGACCTAAGGTTGCTTTTTGCTTCTAGCAAAGCATTAACATGAAGGCAGTTGTGAGTTCCTTGAGGAATGTCATACTCTCTGCCAGTCTCAAATATTTGTCAATAGGCTGCAGATTGCAAGGACAGTTAATGTGATCGACATTTCTTTTTCCTTTGTTCCCCTCACCAGTTAGGATTAGCTTCTGTTCACCTGCCTGCTGCAAACTCCTCCAAGAGCAAGAGGAGCAAGGTCAAGGCCAACAGGTCTTTGATCATCAACCTGCGGCCCCTTTCGCCCACCCCGTTCAAGTCTCAGGGTCGATGATTTCTGGCGCAACCCTGGGAAAGACCCCGGGGTCTTCCTCCCCGCCCAGCTCCCTCCCCCCTTCTCACTCCTCTCCTGGAGTGGCGGCGGCTCGGCGGTCCCCGGGGAGGGGTCTGTGGCCGTCCTGCCCCGCCCGGACCAGGCTGCCTCTTCTGTCCCCGAGGACAGGACCACCCGGGGAAGTGCTGCACGACTTCCTCTCTGCGGTCATCGGTGGTGACGCCAGCCTCGAAACTTTTCTGAAAGTCGCTTCTTCGAGGGTTTTCGCTTTCTGTTGTTTTCTCCGGAGGTGCCCCCAGAGCGTCCCCGGGCGGGGCTGGAAGACGCGACTGTCGCGCACAGCCCTGGCGGTGACCCGGGAGGGCGCCCGGCCCCGGCCACTTAGGGGGTGTGTCCTGCGCCGCACGCTGCTGGGCTGCGAGCGAGGAGGGCGCCGGGCTCCTGCGTCCTGCCCGGCTCCAGGCTCCAGGGGCCCCCCTGGCCTNCCCCTTCTCTCCTGAGCTCCCTGCCCCCAAATCACACATTCTCCCCCACACTCGCTCCACCCGATTTCCACGCTCTTCTTCATACACTCCAGTAACCCCTTCCATTGGTGTTTTGGGAGCCCCCCCCCCCTTTGTGCCTTCAAGGTGTTTATCCGTCTGCACTTTGCAGGATGGAGAGGAGTCTGGGGAATAGCGATGTGCACTCGGTCAGCGTCTTCTGGCTGACTCCTCGGGGACAGAATGTACAAACCAGCTCACAGGTTGGGCCAAAGTTCCGCCGAAACCGCGGGGGTACCACTCAGCAGCTGCCACAGGTCATTCATTCTCGGATGGGGCTCCTTGTTAAGCCCAGCTTAAAAAAAATAGTAAAACAAAATAAAAGTACGCGCAGCAGCTAAGCATGCAGTCTATTTTTCTGACCGTCCTTCCCAAGTCTGGTGTTACCGTGGTAACCCTGGCGTCCCACGCTGGTGTGATCAAGGCTGGGACAAGTCAAAGCAAGTGCACCCGCCACCCACGCTTCTCCAGTCCGACTGTCCCTGCTCCCCATAACCGTAGCCACACAGCACACTTGAATCAACACAGTCACAGACACTCAGGTCTACCCCAGCCCACACCCCTCCACCCACATTGACCAGCATCCCCCAGTCTGCAACCATGCAGGGAGTTTCCAATTTCTCCACATCCTCCCTAACACATTCCGGGGTCTGTCTTGTTGATGACAGACATCTCGTGAGTGTGAGGTACAACCTTTTTGTGGTTTTGATTTGCATCTCCTTGACCGCTAAGAATATTGAGAAACTTCCGTGTGCTTATTGTCTATCTGCAGACCTCTTTGGAGAAATGTTTGCTCAAATCTTTGCCTCATTTTTAAATTGAGTACATTACTTCTGTATTATTGTGACTTTTTGGATTCTGGATACCTTTCCCTTACAGGATATATGATTTACAAATATTTGCTCCCATTCTGTAGGCTGTGTTTGCATGTTCTTGGTGGTCTCTTTTGAAGCATGAAAGTGTTACATTTTGAGGGGTGCCTGGGAGGCTCAGTCAGGTAAGCGTCTGACTTCAACTCAGGTCATGATCTCACAGTTTGTGAGTTGGAGCCACACATCGGGCTCTGTGCTGACAGCTCAGAGCCTGGAACCTGCTTTGGATTCTGTGTCCCTCTCTCTCTGTTCCTCCCCTGCTTGCACTCTGTCACTCTCTGTCCCTCAAAAGGAAGCATTAAAAAAAATTTAAAAAGTGTTATCATTTTGAGAGAGTCAAATTAATCTATTTTTTCTTTTGTCATTTGTGCTGTTGGTGATTTAAGAAGGTTTTATCAAACCCAGACACAAAGATACACTCCTGTGTTTTTTTTCTAAGACTTACATAATTTTATCTCTTATACGTATGTCCATGATTTATTTTGAATTAATTTATATGTGGTGTAGGGGAGAGGTCAATCTCATTCTTTTGCATGTGGCTATCCAGTTATCCCACCACCATTTTCCGAAATGATTATTCTTTGCCCGTGAATTGTCTTGGCACCCTCTAGAAAATCAAATGACCATATATGGTTTGCTTATGCATCTGTAGGGGAGGAAACTTTTTCCTTAATCCTCTGAGGGTCCCTGGGTGCATCTGGAAATTAAACTGATGACACATTCACAGGAGAAAAGCATGCACATTTATTTAATATAAGTTTTATGTAACCCAGGAGACTTTATAAGGAAATGAAGACCCAAAGAAACAGTTAAACCTGAATACTTTTGTGTCAGGCTTAAGAAGGAGTGGACAGTAGTGTAGATATATGACAGGTCAAAGTGTATAAGGTAGATGTAAAAACTGGGTGAAACTTAGTAAAGGCCTTTTAGTTTGGACTCTTCTCTGGGTCCTTTTGTCTTTGGAGATAAGGGAATTCCTTGGCTCTGGGTAGAGGGAGGGAATCTCTTACATGAGGGTTTTATGACCGACTTCAGGGGAGAATTTAATTCTCTTCCTCCCCAGACCCTCATGTCAGGTGGAAATGGCAGGGCTGCTGACATTTTCTGGATCCAGTTAAGAGGACTGAATATACAAATGCAATTAAGAAGAACGAGTTAGGAATACATGCAATGCAGTTTGATGAAATGCATGCATCTCATTTGCAGTCTCTTCCTGATGGGCTTTTAAAATATTAATCCTATTAATCTTATCTTGAATATGGACACAGGTATTCCAGACCCGAGAAAAATAATTGTTATTTACTTAAAAGCAAATAAAGACTATGTGGCTGCCCAAACCCATTTCTTATTCCTGGGGTGATGTATTGCAAGACTGGTCAAATGTCCTATGCATACAAAATTTGAAGTTGTGTTCTTTTTTAAAAATTTTTTTTAAATGTTTATGTATTTATTTTTAAATTTTAAAAAAACATTTATTCATTCTTGAGAGAGAGAAAGAGAGAGTGCGAGTGGGAGAGGGGCAGAGAGAGGGAGGCACAGAATCCAAAGCAGGCTCCAGGCTCTGAGCTATCAGCACAAAGCCCGACACGGGGCTTGAACCCATGAGCAGTGAGATCATGACCAGAGCCGAAGTCAGTCTCTTAACTGACTGAGCCACTCAGGTGCCTCAATGTTTATTTATTTTGAGGGAGAGAGAGAGAGACAGAGCAGGACCAGGGGAGGGACAGAGAGAGAGAGAGAGGGAGATACAGAATACGAAGCAGGCTCCAGGTTCTCAGCTGTCAGCATAGAACCCCACACGGGGCTCAAACTCACAAGTCATGAGATCATGACCTGAGCTGAAGTCTGATGCTTAACCAACTGAGCCACCCAGGTGCCCCTGAAGTTGTGTTCTTATGAAAATGATTTTTCTCTGTTGGTAAAAGGGAAGGAGGCAGCTGTCCCCTATCTAACCTAACAGGGGTTAGATAACAGAGTATCTTTGGAATCATATTGGCCCAGGGTCCTTATTGTCCTGATTGTCTGTAAATGTAAATACAAACTCTTCAGGCCCAGGTACTTCCTCTAACCCTCCAGCCATGCTTTTCCAAAGTAGAGGCCTCCAAGAACTGGGCTCCATACCCTTTGAAATTGAAATACCTAGAGAGGAAACTTCCAGTCTTCCTGATAACTTTGAGGCTTAGCCTGAAGTCAAAGTTCAGGCTGTAATCCTTTGGCCTCTGATAACAAAGCAATTTATTAGGCGAAAGTCTTCGTTTCTAATTCTCATAGCATTTGATGAGTAAAATGCTTCCAGGGACATGAAAAGGAGCATTTCTTATCTTTATATTGAGGATATTTCTGTGTCTCAGGAGGCTAGGGCTTTTTATAAAACGCTGACACATCTGGGTCAGTTTGATTTCCTCCAGGTTCATATATAATTAAGTAGTTGCTGGTCTTTCCAGTGGGACCAGCCAGCTGTGGTGAACTCGGGGTGTCACACACAGAAGGAAAGAGCCACAGCACACATTGCAGTCTTTACATGTCCTGTGGTAGCAGTTTCGACATGTGGATCATGAAAGGGAAACAAGGTCTGAAAAGTATGGAGCTGAGCTTGGTCCAAGGGGAAATTATTTTATTTTATTAAAAACTTTTTTTAATGCTTATTTGTTTTTGAGACAGAGAGAGATGGAGCACGAGCAGGGGAGGGGCAGAGAGAGAGAGGGAGATGCAGAATCAGAGGCAGGCTCCAGGCTATGAGCTAGCTGTCAGCACAGAGCCTGATGTGGGCCTCGAACTCACAAACTGTGAGATCATGACCTCAGCTGAAGTTGGATGTTTAACCAATTGAGCCACCCAGGCGCCCTGAAGGGGAAATTATTTTAATCATAAAACAATTCTCTGTCCACCTCTCCTCATTGCCTAAAGGGATGTGTATTAGTCTTCCGTTGCTTAGGACAGATGGCCACCAACTCCTCTGACTCAATGACACAGTCATTAGCTCACAGATCTGTAGGTCAAAGAACCACAGGCAGGGTGTGGTTGGGTTTTCTGCCCACCATCTCACAGCGCTGTAATTAAGGTATTGGTCAGGTACCAAGTGATTCTTAGAAAGAAAACAGTTGAATTGGAGAAGCTTGTGAGTTTGACGCTCCAAGAAGCCAAATGTGTGTCTTTCATCACAAATCCATGTGAACGTATTCAGTGGGCACCTGGGGTTAGAGCAGCTCCCAGTACAGGTGAGCCCCCAGCAGAAACTTCTATTGTAGAAAAACTACAGGTCAGTGGGAACAGGCAACCTACTCGCAGGGGTCTATGTGTTCTTGTCCAGGCCAATAAGGTTGCAATTACAAAAGTGGAAGACAAGTTACTACAGGGGCCTGAAGGGTATTTTGGCGGAAGCATCCAGTGGCATCCAAAGAGGTTAGTTTTCTCACAGATTTTCTAAGAGCTTAGAGTAGCCAGATCTGGCTGCTGATTTGATGTGCGCCTGGCAAGTCTTTGCCCTTTGATTTCTTCATCTGTGTAGTGGGATCAGAAGAAGGATGGACTCTTCTCATTGGGCAAAGTCAACACCGTGCCCAAACTTGGTCACAGACTCACACCTCCCTTCTGTTCTTCTCAGGGCCCATTCATCTTTCCTAAAAATCATCTATCCACTCTCCCCTACAAGGCCTACATCTACAGCCCCCTTTCTCTATATTTTTTTAAATTAATTTTTTAATGTTTATTTATTTTTGAGAGACAGAGAGAGATAGTGTGAATGGGGAAGGGGTAGAGAGAGAGAGAGGGAAAGAAGGAGACACAGAATACAAAGCAGGCTCCAGGTTCTGAGCTGTCAGCACAGAGCCTGATGCAGGGCCCAAACTCACGAATCGTGGGATCACGACCGGAACCAATGTTGGAGGCTTAATCGATTGAGCCACCCAGGCGCCCCTCCCGCCACTTTTCTATTAAGATGGTATTTAAGGCAATTCTAAACTACCTCGGAATTACTGTTTTCTCCTTGGCGTCTCCCATGTGTACTCAGGGTTTACATATTAATAAACTTACATTTCTTTTTCTCTTGTTAATCTTATTACAGGGGTCTTGGCCAAGAACTCAGAAGGGTGGGGGAAAATTATTTTTTTTCTCTCCTACAATACTAATATTAAAAAAAAAGAAATCATCCTTTCCCAAGCTGAGGGTTTATGGGGCTTGTGCTGTGGTGGCCACGAAAACACGACCCTCAGGTCTTCACCTCCAGGTGCTCACTTGACCACAGACCCCAGACGGTGCTCTGAGGTCTATGGCTATGGACGTGTCAAGGCTGTTCCCAGGAGGTGACTGAGCCTGATGGGGTACTAACGCCAGCCCCTTCCTGGGGGACATGGGACTCCTCTCTTTTACGTAAGGACTTTTTTTTTTTAACCTTTTAATTTTTACTTAAAGACTTCTCTGAGGCCTTGTGGTACTTTCCCTAGACTAGATGGCAGTGCAGGGTGCCACCCAAACTCACGCCCCGCTCTCCTTCAGATGGGGTCTGGACAGAAGCCTCCCCAGGGTTCTCTGCCTCTTTTCTCCCAGGGCTTTCCCCACTGAAATGTCTGCACGTTACTCCCATCTTGGTTTCTGCTTCTTAGAGGACCTGGACTATCAGATGGCTTTATTGGCTGAAATTCTGTTTCATTATATTTCACGTTCTAGTAACAACTAACATTCCACATTTCGTCTAAGACATCAAAAGTGATAAGTTGTGTGACGTGTGATTTGGGCCCTTCTGTAAATTCAGCTCACTGAATTCTTTTTTCATTCTAGAGAAGTAGTTTGGACAAGGATGTAGAATAACACATTTTATTTGGTCATAGTTACCTAAAATAGAAATTGCATCAAAATGTTATTCATTTGTCAAATCTTGAAAAAATTTCAAATCTTTAGGGCAATTCTGATTCTTTGTTTTAGTTGGCAAAGTAATCCATAAAGAAGTGTAAAACACCAACTCTGATTTGAAAGGTGTAGGGAGGTAAAACAATCAGTAAGTCAAGGTTAAAGTTTGTTTTGTAAACATGGTCTTGAGTAAATTTCTCATTCCACACAGAAAATGGTCCTAAGCTTCAAGCTTCTCAAGAGCACCCGCAAAAATCTTTGAAGTGGATGCTGTCTGTCTCCAAGAGCTAAAAGGTCTTTTGTCCCCAGACCCCCAGGCTGTCATGTGTACTAGGTCCCGCCTGAAGGTCCTGCCCTATCTTTGATGTACTATAATAGGATACTTATTTACAACACCAACTAAGAAGTAGTTTTGCAAAATCAAAAGTGAACCTAAAACTGATCAAGCCTCTGGATTTAACAGCCGATTGATAGAAAACATTGTCAGCAAAACAATAGAAACAGACATCGGGATGCATTCAGCTAAGTCCAAACTATGAAAATTCTATAGGACAATCTTGCTCCTGCAAGCCATTAAGTACGTGGGGAAGAATCAGAAGGGGAGGATAAAAATTAAACAAGATTGTCCAGGTCTGGACTGTGTCTCAAGGGTGGAGTCATAGCAAAGAGAGTGAGCACCTGAGACAGAAACAGGTGGGGGCTGGATGGGGAGGAAAGGTCCTTTTAAAAACCCGGTCTCCATGACATCATAGGAAGCCCCTGAAAAGCTGGACTGTGAGAGGGAGGAACCTCCCTTCTCTGTCTCTGCCTCCTTAGCTCCAGAATCCTCAACCTGATCTCCCCTCCAACTGTCTGAGGTTCAGGAGGAATGCTATACACCACTGGGGGTGTGCACTGTTGCCAGATAAGTTCATTGGACAAACATTTTTGGGGAGCAGCTACTGTGAGTGGAGCGTGGGGCTGGGTGCAGGGCAAGTAGCAATAGTAGAAGACAGCCTTGCCCTCCAGGGGCTCACAGTCTATCTGGATACACAGGAGGCTTAGCAGAAAGAGAAGAGCAGAATATGCTGGGAATGGGGTAAGTGAGTACTGGGCACAGCCTGCTCAGAGGCCTCCTGCGAAGAAGGCAGGACTTGGCAATAGAAGGGATGAAGAGCGGGAAGATTACAGGGAGGAGCCCTAAATCAAGGCTCTGTTTTCTAGAATGTGTAGAGAGTGTGGGCCGCGGTGTGAAGAAGGATTCCTTGGGGTGATAAGAGTCCAAGGTAGAGAGTGGGCGGGGCTTTCCAGGAGCTGAGGAGGGACAGCTTCCCCGGTCACCTCCCTATTAATCCATAAGCTCCACTAAAACACATGCGAAAGACAAACAGGCAGACAGGCAGGCAGACAGACAGACAGACAGACACACCCGAATAAGGAAAGAGGCAAAGCCCTAAGCATCTGGTTCACAGGATTTAGAAAAGGATGAAGAGGACTTTACCTTCCTGCACCAAGACCGAAACTTTCCTTCCGGGACAGATGGGACACAGCGCAGCGGAACAATGACATGTTCAGTGAGAGGAAAGAAATCGTGCTTTCCAAGAAGCACCCGCAGCAATGCCTGCAAGCTGAAGCAATAGCAAGAACGTCACTACCTAGGGGTCGGAGGGACGCACTGTGCGAAGCCAGGTCTGAAGCTATCACCCCCTCCTGGCCTACCAGGCTCTGCTGCTCTTTGGGGGGGGAGGTGGGACCCCCAGCAGCAGGAGAAGCAGGAGGCAAAGAGGGGATTCTGGGCTTGGGACAAATTCTAGTCATGTTTTGGATTAGCAGGGACAGGGAATTTAAGGCTCCAGATGGGAGAGGCACACCCCCCAGAGTGGTCACATGCAAGGTGTTGAAATGAGCACTTTGGTCCTCTAGGATTGTCGTTTCTCTGTCAGTCTACAAGATGCAAGGGCCCTCAGCCTTTCTCTACAGGGTTCTTATCTGCTAAGAAAGTACATGCTCGTGAAAAGTCAACCGGAAGTCAAAGAAAGTTCATCTGTGCTCACCCATTGTTCTCTTCTACTCTCAGTCTCCAAGGGCAGCCTCGTTTCCTGGTTTGGCACAGAGGCTAGCAAACAAACATTGTTTCCTATTTAAGTATTTGCCAAGAAAGCTATCCTGCTGTTCAACACTTTGGTTCACTTCTCAGTGAATCATGGGAATCCTTCCCTGTCCCACACATGTCTACTTCATCTTTTTTAACAGTTGCAGAGAATTTCCTATGGTCTGCCCTTAACACTTAGAAAATAATTTCTGTGGCACAAAAATAGACACATAGACCAATGGAATTTNAGGGCACTTCTGGGGATGAGCACTAGGTATTATATGGAAACCAACATGACAATAAACTATTTGTAAAAATAAATAAATAAAATATAAACATAAACAAAACAGTGTGGATGGATTTAGAGGGTACAATGCTAAGTGAAATAAGTCAGTGAAAGACAAATACCATATGATTTCACCCACATGTGGAATTTAAGAAACAAAACAAAGAAAAAAGGAGACAAACAAGTAACAGACTCTTAAAAATAAAGAACAAACTGGTAGTTGCCGGAGCAGAAGTGGTTGAGGGAATGGGGGAAATAGGTGAGGGAGATTAAGAGTATACTTATCACGATGAGCACTGAGTAATGTATAGAATTTATTGAATTACTATATTGTACATCTGAAACTAATATAACACTATGTTAATTATAGTGGAATTAAAAAGTAAATTGTATAGCACTGTAATACAGCTTAAAGTCTAGAAAAAAAAAAGAAAATAATTTCTGAAAGAGACTGATTCCCTTTGGACTTAGATTGTTTTAAAAATCTAATTAATTGGAAGAAACCCTAGATGTAGTGAATCCATTCTATGTAATGAATAAACTGCTCACCTATGCATTTAAAACAGGTTCTGGCGATGTGTCCTCGATGGGAGCATTGAGGAAGTACTCACTGAGGCAGTTCCCAAGATCTGTGGTTCAGAGGGGGAGCCACAGTTTACGCAGAGATCCTGGGGTCACGCTGTGTGAGGAGATCAGATGGTTGGCAAGGGCGGCTGCTGTCTCCCTGCCTGCCCAGTTCCCAGCCCTGTCACAGTACCTAGTAGATATTTACCAAATACATGCATGTTCAGTAAATGTCCCTTTTCTAGTATTGATGGAAAGGGTATCAGTCCAGGATTATCAGTAGATGCTAAAACCATGGGCAGAAAGTTTGTTGGGGAACAAGATATTCACAGAGAGACTAAACGTCAACCCACATTTTTTATCAAGCAAATGTAATACAGATAAACTCACCCGTTAGCAGCAGCAGCAGCAGCAGCATCATCATCATCATCATCATCATCATCATCATCATTTGCTAGTCTTTGTTGGCATTCTGGAGACTGGCTTGGGACTAATGCACTTGATTTCTTTTTATCTTGGCTGGATAAAAAGTAAAAAAACAATTTTTACCTCCTTATGCATGCTGCTGCGTGGTCACTATTGTGTGTATTTTTTTGAATGTTTTATTTATTTAAGTAATCTCTGCGCCCACATGGGGCTCAAACTCATGGCCCCAGGATCAAGCCGACCAAGCCAGCCAGGAGCTCCACCATTGCCTGTATTTTAATTTCTCAGTTCAGTCATGATCAATACCAAAATGGCCTTAATGTTCTAGTTCTCAGCTGGACTAATCTTAAAATTAGCTCTTAACCTCCCTTTTCTTAGACTACTTTGTTTAAGAAACTTGTAATTGTAAATTCTTTCTCTTTACAGCCCATGAGGGTCATTCTCAGGGCCCTGGGAGCCAATGTCTTTGAAATGTAAACATCACAGTCGATGGGGTCCTCATCTCCTAGTCTCTGTAGGTGGGTAGGAGCCTATGTTTTTCAAAGAGACCACAGAGTGGAAGGCTTCAACAACAAACATTTCTCATACTTCTGGAGGTTGCAAGTCCATGATCAAGGTGCTGGCAGGTTTGGTCCCCCTGAGACCTCTCTCCTGGTCTCCCATATGGCTGCCTTCTTGCTGTGTCCTCCACAGGGCCTTTGCTCTGTGTGCACCCACTTTTGATTTCCCTTATCCTTCATATAAGACACCAGACCTATTGGATTAGGGCCCCACTCTTATGGCCTCATTCATTCTTAGGTACCTCCTGAAAGGCCCTGTCTTCAAATACCCTTACCCTGGGGCTTAGGGCTTCAACCTATGACTTTGTCATAGACTCTGTCCATAACAGAGACTAACTTTGATGGGAGCTAATTAGCAAACATAGATGGTCTAATTATAGACAAAAACATTTGCATCCTCAGAAAGTAACTCGACACATCCTGTTGATCAGCCCCCAGTACTTTTCTTCCATTCCCCCTACCTCTTAAAATGCCCCTGTCCTTTGTTTCAGTGGAGTGGAGTTCAGGCTGAGTTCTGGCCTCCTTCCTCTATTACAATAGCCTTTAATAAAGTCTTCCTTTTCTGTTCATTGTTGTCTAGTGCAAATTTTGCTTTGATAATAGATGTACATGGGTTATCTTTCCTGTTAACATCCATGATGTTTCTACATTTCAAAACCATGTCATCCTTGTATAAGCTATCATGTTTGTTATGCATGGTTGTGCTTTTATTTAGCAGAAATTACCTGTTCTTTCAGAGCTCTAAGGAATTGTATTATGTTGGTGCCAGAGTAATTTTAGTAGTATATTGTGTGTGCTTCCCCCTCCCCAATGTTTATAAGATAATTCTAAACATACAGAAAAATTGGTAGAATTTTATAGTGAACACCAAAATACAGATCCCCAACAACTCGACAGTTAACAGTTCACTATACATGCTTTATCACATCTTATCCATCTGCGCATCCTTCCCTTCTTTCACCAATGGACCCTATTTTTGATGCATTTCAAAGTGGCAGATAATACAAAATTTGCCCCAAATGTTTCAGCATGCATATCAGTAACTAAAATTCTTGTCTGCCTTTGAATCTACACTCAGTTTTCCCATGACATCTTGAACTTCTGAAGAGCAGGGTCTGTCTCTGTCATCCTCATGAAAAATCTTCACTTCCTAGATCATTCTCTAACATGTAGGTATTAATATTTAGCAAATGAATGTTGCCAAATTTCCTTTAACAGAATATATAAAGTCTTTAGTGTTAACATTTAAATGTTAAGGTTTAAAATTCAATTACCCCTAGTACAAGTGAAGACATATTGGTTTCTATTCTCACTAAGAAGTAAATGGCCACTATTAGATTCACTCCCCCTTCCCCCAACATAAGTGTTATAGGAGGGAGAGCTCTGGTCTGCTGAAGGGAATCAGGAATCAAAATAGACTTTCATTGCTCTCTCATTTTTAAAAAAATTTTTTTAAGCTTATTTATTTTTGAGAGAGGGAGAGAGAGTGTGAGCAGAGAGAGAGGGAGACATAGAATCTGAAGCAGGCTCCAGGCTCTGCGTTGTCAGCCCAGAGCCCGATGCAGGGCTTGAACTCACGAACTGTGAGATCATGACCCGAGGCGAAGTCAGACACTTAACCAACTGAGCCACTCAGGTGCCCCATCATTGCTCTCTCATTTTTATTAGTGATAGTCCTGTTCAGAACTATCATCTCCAAAATGTTTTCGGGGTAAGGTATATTGACCAGGTTCCCTTCTCATTTTTGGAGAACTACAGGAATTGCGGCTCTGAACTCAGCCAGAATGTAGCAACCAAGTGTGCAAAAGTCAGAAGAGGGAGTTATATGCTACATGGGATTAGATTTGGGCATGAAACAATAGTGAGAGAAGGTAAGGCCAGAGTTTATTTCACTATGTGAAATAGGAGTGTGGAGGTTGCCCTGGCTCTGAGGATTCATCATAGAGACAAGGATCTAGACTCTTTCTGTCTTGTCCCATTATCCTCAGTTTGGCTTTCTTTTTAATTAATTAATTGGGGGAGACAGAGAGAGAGAGAGAGAGAGAGAGCATGAGCAGGTGAGGGGCAGAGAGAGAGGAAGACAGAACCCCAAGCAGGCTCTGCCTAGTCAGCGCATAGAGCCCCATGCAAGGCTTGATCCCATGAACCACGAGAGCATGACCTGAGGCAGAATCAAGAGTTGGATGCTTAACCGACTGATCCACCCAGGTGCCCCTCACCTTGTTTTTCATGTCACATTCCCAGATGGCTACCTGACCTTAAGCCATCTTGTCTATATTCCAGCCAGCCAGAAGGAGAGAAAGGAAGGGGGACAGGACTTACTTACATCAGGTGTCTTTTGGAGGATTTCTCACAATACTTTTTTTTTTTTTAGGTCTTTGATGAGAGCCTGGTTAGATGACTACATCTGTGTACAGGAAATCTTGGGGAAGCAGGGTGTGAATCATACAAGCTCCAAAGTCTAGCCACAAACCCGAGTTGTTATAATCAAGAAAGTGTGGAAGCCAGATAATGGGTGGACACCAGTGCTTTACTTTTTTTTTCTTTTTTTCCAGAGGTAAGGTCTAGGCACTTGTTTATTTCAGGTCCAGAGCAGAGAGAGTCGCAGGGTACTAGAAGTCAAATATCTTTGAGAATAAAGTTAGGGAAACAATGAGTCCAATCTTAGTTTCTGGCATTGGAGGAATTGTAGAGTTATGGAGATGAGATCTTCAGATGGTTGGGAGGGTCAAGAGAGGAGGCTGCTTCTCAGCCCTGAGAGGTACATTTGGAGTACGCCATTTTGGGGTGCTGGGTTCTTCTACCCACAAAAGATAAAATGCCACACACCTGCAGCTTCCTTAGTTCTTTGGAGGCAGTGCAAGAACTCCTTTGGCTTTTAGAGAGCTGGAGGCAGACTTGTTCTGCCTGGGGTAAAAACAGGACCAAAAGGAATCAGTGAAACTTATGATAGGCAGGTTATCATCAATCATTAACATCAACAGTTAACTACAACATAGTCATCATAATAAAATATTAAATAATGCTGGAATATTGCCTTCAAGTTTCCTGAGCCTTTCCAGTTTGGTCTTCAAAGTTCTGTGTAGACACAATCCCCTCTTGCTGGCTTCTGTGATTATGGAAGGGACGTTGTGTGGAATGTGGCCAGGCTTCTGTGCTCTGCAGAGGAGGGGGAAGGTAAGCCAACGGAGGACAGTACATCAGCGCATTTACTCTATAGCCAGGCCTTCCAGTGCCTGCTCGCTGGTTCTCACACTGGTGTGCATCTTTGTACTGACTCATGCTCATCCCTTTGTCTAGATGAATTTTCTATCTGAACAAGTGGTCAAATTGCTTTAGGACTCAGATAATGTCATCTTCCATCAAGTTTTCCCAACCATTTCTGATGGAAGTAGTTTCCTCTATCCTATGTTCTAAAAGTTCTGACTGCTACAAGAATACCATTCAGTGTTGTAGGCAGGTGTACATCTATATGGCTCTCACACGGGGTTGATTAGTTCTCTTTGGAAAGGGCATTTACTTGTTTGCCTTGACTTTCTAGGAGAAGAATTACACATCCTAGATGTTCAGTGAATGTGTGAGGAACTAATGTATTGAATTATTTTGCAGGAAGTAGGTGCTGAGGGTAGCATCTTCTTGCTGTTAGAGATTCGGCAAAAGCATTCACCTTATGTCTTTCAGGCCTACAATCCTCCATGGCCCTAACCACATCTCCCTTCTCCTGAGACCTCTCCCATCCTTCCCTACTGAGTCTCCTCTTGATCTGTAACTAACAAGGTATATAAGAGTTCCTGCTCTTCCCTTAGAATTCTCATGTCTTGGGTCAACCCTGGCTCTGAATGGGAGAGAAGAGCCCTGGTCCTTCCCTTCTCCTTGGAGCCCTTACTGGCAGCTTCCTCAGATGCGACGAGGTTCCGCTGACAGTTTCTTCAAAGTTCTGCAGGCTTTCCCTGACTCTTATCTAAATGTCTTCCCAGCTTTCACCTGCTGCCCACTTCCAAAGCCACCTGCACATTTTGTTACACTTCTAGGTACAAAAGTCTGTTATAATTGCCTGTTGTGACTTAACAGATTGCCCCCAAATTTAGTGGCTTACAATTCCAATAATCATTTATTGTCTTACATGGTTTCTGTGGGTTGAGAATTCAGGAACAGGATAGCTGGCAGGTTCTGGCTCAGGGGCCCCCATGAGGCTGCGGTCCAAATGTTAACTGGAGTTGCAGTGATCAGAGGGTTTGACTGGGGCGGTGGCATCTCCTTCCAAGCTGGATCACTCCTATGACTGTTGGCAGGAGGCCTCAGCTTCTCATCACAAGGAATTCACTATAGAACTACTAGAGTGTTCTTAAGACATGACAGCTGGCTTCCCCTAGAGTGAGAGAACCAAAAGAGAATGGTGGACACTTCAATGTCCTCTGTGATCTAGGCTTGGAAGTCATGTTTTAGTATTTCCATTATATCCTGAAAGTTGCAATGTCATCCCTGTTCAATGTGGGAGGAGATTACACAGGACCATGTACACCAGGAGGCAAGAATCACTGAGAGCCATTTTGTAGGCAGGCTCCACCATTCCTTTACTGGGATCATCCTTGTCTTCGAGGGACTGGCCCTGTGGTCAGAGGGGGACAGGACACAGCAGGAGCAGGGGTCAGAATCCAGAAAGAAAGCTTAAAATAGCAGTCATTTGGAGTGGGTTTGGGATTGAGGAAAATATAAAGAAATATTTTTTTCCATGTACCCTGAACTGGTAGGGTAACATAGAGGCTCAATAGAGACTGCCTTAAATAATCACTCTAAGAGCTAACAATTACCATCCGTGGGATAAAAGAGAACTGCCTCTGGTCAGGAGAGAAAGAGGAAGTGAAACAATGACTGCCAGTTGTTTGCCAGTGTTTGCCAGTTGTTATTATTAAGATGAGCTGAGGTCACTGTTCTTCACATCATCCTCAGGTCTTCAGTGGAGAAACAGTGTTTGTTGAAGGGCTTAGGGAAATTCCACTTGGGGCTTGACTCTTTCCAGTCTCTGCACACCTGAGACCTTCCCTCAGCTTCAGAGTTGGAGAATACCACAATTCAATCTCCTCACAATTCCTGAGCTTCCCTTCATGGCAACCAGTGTATTTGACCCTGCGTTTGTTCCAAAACAAAATGCCCCAAATGAACAAATACATTTACTTTGTATTAGTAGGATGTCCTTTGTTCTAAAAAATGTAAAGAAACTGATATATCTGCTGAGGGAGACAGTACAACTTGTGAAATCACACTGGTCAGAGATTTTAAGATGCAAAAGAAGGCATGCTTGATTCTCTCCAAGAGGGTATGAAGACTTCATGCGAGGTGAATGCTGGGGACAAATAACATTTAAGCAGGTGGGAAAATGGGGAAAGTGATTTCTGGGGAAAGAGATGATCACACACTAAAGAGCTTAGGGGCACCTATGATCTGAAAATCCTGAATAAGATCGGGATGCCTGGACCTTAATTTTTTTTTAATGTTTTTTAAATTTTATTTCTAGGAGAGAGAGAGAGACAGTGTGAGCAGGGGAGGGTCAGAGAGAGAGGGAGTCACAGACTGAAACAGGCTCCAGGCTCTGAGCTGGCAACCAGCACAGAGCTCGACGTGGGGCTCGAACCCACGAACCGCGAGATCATGACCTAAGTGAAAGTCGGATGCTTAACCGACTAAACCACCCAGGCGCCCCTGCCTGGTCTTTGATTTATTATGGAAGAAGATCTTACGGAGAAGTAAGGTATCAGAAGGATAGGTGGGAGATACCTAGGGTCATAGATGCTGCACACAGAAAAGTCCACAAATCATCCCAACAATAATCCATCCATCCATTTCTGCATTTCCTAACATTTATTTCCTCTCCTTCCACCCCAACACAGGACAAAAGGAGTAGTTACTAGTTTTTAGTGGGGTGCAGGATAAGAGAATATGCTGTGACAGACCCAAGGTGCCGTACAAGCTGATTGACCATCAGACATATATTCCAGGGGATTTCATGGTGCAGGAAGTATCAGTGGCAGATAAGGATGTTGATTTTTTTTTCATTTTTCACATTGGAACAGGTTTTATTTAGATTAAGTTTTTAAGTTAATTAAAACATTTTTGATGTAACTATAAATTATGTGTATAATATACAGTTGTTAGAAATAATATAGAGGAATCCCAGGTATTCTTTTTCTAGTGTCTCCCAAAGGTAACAGATTACAAATACTATGGTGCAATATCACAACCAGGATATTGACTCTGATACAATCCACATCTTACAATTAAGGGTGATATTTGGAGCTTTGGCAAACCTCTATAGGGAGGTCACAGTGTAGGCCTTTAGGATTTGGAGCAAAGCCCTGCCCTCACCCACAGATAACTACGCTTCTTTTGAAAAACAAATCTCGGCCTGTGCTGGGCCTTAATGGAGACTTGACCACTTGACCATGGACCACCAAATCACCATGTGACCCGAACTGCCCATCATCAACTTGGTATTTTCTGTCCCATCAAGCCATAAAGTTGGGCATGCACAGCGGCACTCCATCATCCAATGGAAGACATATGTGCATGATTTGGCCTGGTCAGTCCTGAAGGCACAAGCAAGTTATGTGAAGAAGTTGCCTGAATGCCTATGGTCCCCACTCCTGCTACACTGCCTTCTCTCTTCTAGTCTATATCGATGGCCTCATGGGGAGTTCCCTATTGTCAGTTGACAGAGGAAGAGGAGACATGAGCCTGAGGCATTGGGGCGCCTGGGTGGCTCAGTCGGTTAAGCATCTGACTCTTGATTTCTGCTCAGGTCATAATCTCACAGTTTGTGAGATCCAGTCCTGCGTGGAGGTCCTTCTCCCTGACAGTGTGCAGCCTGCTTGGGATTCTCTCTCCTTCTCTCTCTGCCCCTCTGTCCAACTGTTTTGCCTCCACAATCACTGTGTTCTGTGAGCTACAGGGATGGACAGCTTTCTGTGGGTCAGGCTCCTGGCTGCATTCCAGTGTCTAGGATCATTTCAGAAGCCTCCCTGCTTCTGACAGTTGCGTGCCTGTACCTCAAATCTATTCTATCAGGATTTCCCGCCCCCAATACTCCTGGGAGCCTGATTCTGCAACATCGTCCTGTACCGCCAAGCTCTGCCTTCAAAGATGGCCGTTAGAGGCTTCTTCTTCTTCTTCTTCTTCTTCTTTTTTTTAGTTAATTTAATTACTTTGAGAGAGAGAGATCAAGTGGAGGAGGGGCAGAGAGAGAGAAGAGAGACAACCCTCAGTTCTCTGTATTTGTACTTAAGAGTCTCTTATGGTTTGCCTCTGTCTCTGTTTTTACCTTATTTTTCCTTCCTTCCCTTATGTTCATCTGTTATGGTTATTAAAGTCCACATATGCATGAAATCATATGATATTTTTCTTTGTCTGAGTTATTTTGCTTACGATAATATACTCTAGTTCATTTCATGTGGCTGTAAATGGCAAGGTTTCATTTTTTTTGATCACCAAGTAATATTCCATCATGTATGTATATCATATTTCTTTATCCATTTGTCAGTTGATTGACACTTGGGCACATGCCATAATATGGCATTTTGTTGATAGTGCTGCTATAAACATTGGGGCACATGTGCCCCTTCGAATCAGCGTGTTGGTATCCTTTGGATAAATACCTAACAGTGCAACTACTGGATCATAGGGTAGTTCTATTTTTAATTTTTTGAGGAACCTCCATACTGTGTTCCAGAGTGGCTGCACCAGTGTGAAGTCCCAGCAACAGTGTAAAGACTATGCCTTTCTCCACATCCTCACCTGTATCTGTTGTTTCCTGAGTTGTTCATTTTCGCCTTTCTGACCAGCATGAGATGATATCTCACTGAGGTTTCGATTTGTATTTCCCTAATGATGAGTGTTGTTGAGTATCTTTTCGTGTGTATGTTGACCATCTGGATGGCTTCCGTGGAGAAGTGTCTATTCACATCTTTTACCCATTTATTCACTGGATTTTTTGTTTTTTTGGGTGATGAGTTTGATAAGTTCTTTTTGTCTGTCTACACCTCATACTGGTTCTGTTTGTCTGGGAGCTCTGACTGAAACAGGAGGGTAAGGAAGACTTAATGGCAGGTGGTATTAGTGCCCCACTTCCCTGAGTGACAGGCTGTTGGCCCATGCAATCCAGAAACCTGACAGAGGAATGTGCCAGAACAGAAAGCCTGGATATACGATAGTGAGGAACTTAGGGTACTGAGGGGACATTTCAGGAGGTGAAATGGGATGGAGGCTGTAAGGGAAATCCGTTAGCAGCCATGAGTTTGAGCAGGAAAGCCATTGGGCACACACACACACACACGCATGCGCGCGCATGCACACACACACGTGCATGTGCACACACACCCCCACTCCAGCCCCCCTCCCCCATGGCTTGGAGCGGGGACCTCATTGCCAAAGAGCTGCTGCTGTCGCCTCCCCTCCCCTGCACAGAAGTGAGTGTCGGGCTCGGTAGACACCAGGGTGCACAGCCCGGATTCCAGGCCTCAGCTGCTCTCATCTCCACGAGGCCTGGGGGGGACACGCTGAGGGGATAGAGGCTAAAGAAGCTGCCAATGGCTGGAGCCCCAGGTCAGAAGGGAACAAAGAGGGAGGACCTGCCTTGAAAAAAAATGACCAAATTTACCCTTTACATAAAATTTAGAAATGTAAGTATTTCTTAAATTTCCATTTTCTGTAACTATAAACATTTTTGGAAGAGGCCTGAACTCTAAAGAAGTTGTGAGTCTTGTACCGAATGCTGGTCTTCCTGAACCGTATGACAGTAAGCGGTCACACCAATGTCCTCCCAGTTTTCGTGATGTCCCCTGATGCCACACACATGGGTATGTATCTCCCCCCAGCCAGGACACTCTCCTGGGTCAGCACAGGATCACCGGGTCACAGCTCCTGACCACCACCTCGTCCTCAGGCTCTGCTTCAGGTCGTCCCATCAATGCCTGTCGTGGTCACAGACATGGATGGACATAGGCGTCTCCCATTTCCTGGTTGAGCTCACAGTGGGGATTGCAGGGGTTTATGTGCCTTTTTCGTAGATTTGTTTAATTTTTAATTAGGTAGAGATTTAGATTTATGAGGCCACTGTCATGTATGTCAGCCCGAAGTCCTCAACTATACGTTTGAAAACTGTGTTCATCTGGTGTTCTGGTCCATCTCTCTATCATTTTGGAAAATACTTCAGATTGTTTAGTCTTTAGAGGGAAACAAATCTCTTAACATGTTGCAGATGTCGTACTTCATTTGGTAATGATATTGCTAATGTGTTGCTATGACACACAACACCACATAAACAACCGTTCATCTACATGTTTTCTGGGCTGGACCAAACACTGGGATTGCCAAGCAGTAGGCTGAACATCAACTCCTGTCTGGATATGGTGAGACAAAGGGCAAATGAGTGATTAAATTTAGACTCCTATTAACACATAAGGAAACTCCTCTTATTCTATTTCCTGCCCGCCACATGCTATTGATGTAATTAAAATACAACATGTATTTAAACACAAGTTGTCTGGACTTCAAGCTGTGTTACAAGCCTATAATCATCAAGCCAGCATGGTACTGGCACAAAAACAATCAGATCAATGGAATAGAAAAGAGAACCCAGAAATGGACCCACAAACATATGGCCAACTCATCTTCGACAAAGCAGGAAAGAATATCCAATGGAATAATGACTGAGTCTCTTCAGCAAGTGGTGCTGGGGAAACTGGACAGCGACATGCAGAAAAATGAACCTGGACCACTTTCTCACACAATACACAAAAGTAAACTCAAAATAGATGAAAGACCTAAACGTAAGACAGGAAGGCATCAAAATCCTTGAGGGAAAGCAGGCAAAAACCTCTTTGACCTTGGCTGCAGCAACTTCTTACTCAACACATCTCCAGAGGCAAGGGAAACAAAAGCAAGAATGAACTATTGGGACCTCATCAAAAGAAAAGGCTTTTGCACAGGGAAGGAAAGAATCTGCAAAACGAAAAGCCAACCAACGGAATGGGAGAAGATATTCGCAAATGACATATGAGATAAAGGGGTCAGTATCCAAAATCTATAAAGAACTTATCAAACTCAACACCCAAGAAACAAATAATCCAGTGAAGAATGGGCAAAAGGCATGACTAGATACTCTCCAAAAAAGACATCCAAATGGCCAACGAACATGTGAAAAAGCACTCCACATCTCTCATCCTCAGAGAAATAAAAATCAAAACCACAATGAGATACCATCTCACCCCCATCAGAATGGCTAACATTAATGGCTCAGGTGACGATAGATGTTGGTGAGGATGTGGAGAGAGAGGATCTCTTTTGCACTGCTGGTGGGAATGCAAACCGTTTGCAAACTCTGGAAAACAGTATAGAGGTTCCTCAAAAAATGAAAAATAGAACTACCCTACAACCCAGGAATTGCACTACTAGGTATTTATCCAAAAGATACAGATGTGCTGTCTCGAAGGGGCACATGCACCCCAATGTTTATAACAGCACTATCAACGCTAGCCAAAGTATGGGAAGAGCCCAAATGTCCACCAGTGGATGAATGGATAAAGAAGATGTAGTATATATGTACACACACACACACACACACACACACACACAAACACAATGGAGTATTACTTGGCAATCAAAAGGAATGAAATTTTGCCATTTGCAACTACATGGATGGAACTGGAGGGTATTCTACTAAGCAAAATTAGTCAGTCAGAGAAAGACAAATATTATATGATTTCACTCATATGAGGACATTAAGACATGGAACAGATGAACACAGGGAAGGGAAGCAAATATAATATAAAAACAGGAATGGGGGCAAAACATAAGAGACTCAAATATGGGAGAGAAACAGAGGGTTGCTGGAGGGGGTGTGGGAGGGCGGATGGGCTATATGAGTGAGGGGCAGTAAGGAATCTACTCCTGAAATCAGTGTTGCACTATAGGCTAACTTGGCTGTAAAGGTAAAACAAAATGTTGTCAAAAAGTAAATCAATAATAATACAAAATTTTGTCAGTTTGATGCGAATGTGAGGGCATTCCATCATTATTAGTTATATTGACTACTGAGGATATGTTTAGGATTTCATAGGCTTATTTATCATCTGGAACTTGCTCTAAGCTTTTGTACAAGTCTTAGAATGACTTCTTTATTTGTAGGAGCTCTTTATATACACTGGATACCAATCCTTTATTCATGGCAGATTAACTTAATTTTTAGATGCAGATTTGTTTCTGCCAGGAAGATTCAATGTGCACTGAAAGAGGTGAGTCGGTGGGGGGAGATGACAGGAAGGTCATTACTTCCTTCTCAAAATATTTGTTTGTGTTGGGCATGTTAGATTTGCATTGTTTGCACTGAGACTGACAGATGACTGCTTGAAAGTTGATTTAAGAGTGATCCTTACATTCTCTGTTTCCACAAAAAATCTAGCAGAATCACCAGTTATATTTACCCTACGACATGGAAGAAGAGCAAAATTTCAGGAGCTCTTTCTGGGAAAAAACACAAATTCCAAATTAATTCACAATAACACAGGTATTTTATTTAAATATCTTTACATAGAAATAAATCACTGAAAAAAACACTGACATGTACTTTATTCTGTTTAAAACACAATGAGGCTGTTGTTGTTAAGACACAGAAAAACATCCCTGAGTTTCTGTAGTGTCAACTGAGCACTACATTTTGGCACCCCTGTCTGCAAGAACAAGATCAAGGTGCATAGAAGAATCTGATATTTCACAACCGAAGGACAAGATGGGAAATGTTCTCTTCGTTGAGATTCCTTGTTCAAGTATTTAAATACTTCAGTGCAAGAATCCCATCACTTTGGGGCTCCTGGGTGGCTCAGGCAGTTAAGTGTTCAACTCTGGCTCAGGTCATGATTTCAGGGTTCGTGGGTTCCAGCCCAACGTTGTCGGGCTTTCTGCTTAATAGCAGCATGGAGCCAGCTTCAGATCGTCTCTCTGTGCTCCTCCCCCATGTGTTCTCTCTTACAAATGTAAATAAACATTAGAAAAAAACTAAAGAATTATATCACTTATCATCAAATGAAAATTCCATAACATACTAGGAAAAAGTGCATCAAATGCATGAACGGACATGGGATGTTACATGTGCGGCCCCATGTGGTCTGACTGACTTCTCTGGAATCTTAAGGTCTGGACCAAAAATGAACAGCAAGGGATCCAAAGGCAGCCTAGCAAAAGGCAGAGTCTCTGAGCTGGTCCACACTCTTGGGAGCTTAATGGAGGCACCGCCAGCCTTGAGAAGAGAACAGGTATTGGTGTCAGTGGCTGAGGAAATCCCGGGCCTGTTGTCCTGGGGCTGCCCTTCCCCACTTACCCCTCTACCCAGAGCCCAGCCCTCACTGAGGGACATGAATCTCCCCCCAGCCATGTCCCCAGCCCTGGGTCCAGGTGCTTTACAAGGTCCTCCCTCCTGAAACAAATCACGGAGTCATCCCCAGGCCCTGTTACCAAGGACTTGGGCTCAGGACTAAAGCAAGTAACAAGTTATTGTGTCCACTTGACTCAAATTCATTCTCCCTCCGATGGGCAGCCCTAAAGGACCTGGTGAGGGATCTGACAGAAGACAAGGGCCTGACTTGATAGCTCTAACCTTGGGGGACTTTTCAGGCAAATATCCTTTCATTTCTCTTCCCTCTCAGCCTCCTAGCTAGCAACACCCAGAGCGCTTGGTATGATGCTCCTTCCCCCATCCCCCCCATTCCTGTCCTGCTCAGCTGTGAGCACACACAGCAACTCAGCTCCCCACCCATCTCCCGGAGCAGCTCTGCTCCCCCATCTCCCAGGTCAGCTCACTGCCTCCCACCCCATCTCCCATGTCAGACCAGCTCTCCCCACCCCCATCTCACAGACAATCTCTGCTCCCTCCATCTCCCAGGTCAGTTCATTATCCCACCCCATCTCCCAGGTCAGCTCTGCTCCCCCCATTCTCGTGGATCTGAGGTCTGCGGGAGGCTAGCTGCCAGTGGCTGCACCAGCCTGAGGCAGATCCCACTCTTCTACATCTTGTCGTGCACAGGCTCTACTGTTCACCTTCTGCCTTACATGCTATGACCCAAGCCACTTTCTGGGGGAACATGGCACTAAAGTCCAGCCTGGTGAGCTGTATTGCAAAGGCCTTCCGACTCCCTCCCCCTGGGATTAGACGCAGCTGCCTCTCCTCTTAGGCCCCTGGATGGAGTTCCCTTCCCCTTAGACATCACGTGGAGCCACCAAGCTCCTCTTGCTCAAATGTGAGTACTGCCCGTGCTGTGTGGTCCTCTCTCCACATACACCCACACCGGGGTTCAAGTTGACTCTCTTCAATCTAGAATCAGGTCTGGGTCAGGCCTGACCTCGCTAGACCCCCTTAGCATCAGCAGGCCTCATGCACTGTTGTGGGCCTTCCCCTTTCCCAGAGGCCTTAACAGTGAGGCCTTATCAGAACTCAGGGCTCAGCTTGTCCACGTTAGTGCTAACAAGTGACAGGAGATCTCATCAACAGGTGTCATTTCTGTGATGAGAAGGTTCAGTGAGTAGGCAGTGGTTGGGCTGGGGATTCCCCTTTCCCTGGGGCCACATGCCCATCTCTTCCCTCTCTGTCTCCTCTCAGTACCTCTCACTCTAAAATATTCTACCTAGATTGCCAAATGTGATGATGCAGCCGAGAATCACGTAGAGGATCCAGTTGATGGGTCTGATGGCCGTGGCCCTGGACGGGGCTGGGACTTGCTGTGTGACTGGCAGTGCTGAAAGGGAAACACAGGAGTGAGAGCCTTGCTCCAGACCCCAGATCTGAAGACATACCAGCCCCGCTCCTCCTGCCACAGAGAATCCTACAATGCAGATGGTTTCTGTGACTCTACGTTGTGGCAGCTGCTGTGACAGGTTCTGGGCTGGAAACCGAGGGAAGACACAGATGGGACCTCTCCCGGGAGCTCGCACATGTAAAGGCAGAAGCAAGAGTTACAACATGGGGCGCCTGGGTGGCTTAGTCGGTTAAGCGTCCGACTTTCGCTTAGGTCATGATCTCGCGTTCGTGGGTTCGAGCCCTGCGTCGGGCTTGCTGACTGCCAGCNATGACATGAAAAACTCAATGATTCTCAGAAAAGGGAACAGGGAGAAGCAAATCTCTGGAAACAGACTGACACCCTCATGTTTGGGGCCAGCATAGAATCCGAGTAATACCTGAGACTGAAGGTAAGGGCAGCGAGGAAGAGATTTCAGGAGATGAGAGGGGAAAGGAAGGACGCTAGAACGTGCCTATGGCGCATTAGTCTCCCCAAAAAGAAATTGACCATGCATGGATCACTTTTTCTCTCTCTCTCTCTCTGTCGGTCTCTCTGTCTCTGTCTCTGTATTTCTCTCTCTCTANCCCTCAAGAAAGTAGGGATAGAAGGATCATACCTCAAGATCATAAAGGCCATGTATGAAACACCCACCGACAATATCATCTTCCATGGGGAAAGACCGAGAGCTTTCCCCCCAAGGTCAGGAACACCACAGGGATACCCACTCTCACCACTGTTGTTCAACATAGGGCTGGATGTCCTAGCCTCAGCAATCAAACTACAAAATTAATCAAATGCATTCAAATCAGCAAGGAAGAAGTGAAACTTTCATGCTTCACAGACCACATGATACGCTATGTGGAAAGCCTAAAAGACCTAGGAATAAATTTCACCAAAAAGGGAAAAGATTTATATGCTGCAAGCTATAGAAAGTTTATTACAGAAATTGAAGAAGAAAAAGAAATAGAAAAACATGCCAATCTCACGGACTGGAAAGAACAAATATAGTGAAAATGGCACTACTACCCAAATCAATGTACATATTCAATGCAATCCCTATCAAAATAACACCAGCAGTCTTCACAGAGCATGAATAAATAATTCTGAAGTTGGCATGGAACCAGAAACGACCCAGGAGAGCCAGTCATGAGGCAAAGGAAAACCAAAGCTGGAGGCATCACAATTCTGGACTTTAAGCTGTATTACAAAGCTGTCATCAGCAAGACGGTATGGTCCTGGCACAAAAACAGACACATAGATCAATGGAATAGAACAGAAAGCCCAGAATGAGACCCACAAACACATGGCCAACTAATCTTTGACAAAGCGGGATGACTATCCAGTGGGAATAAGTCTCTTCAGCAAATGTGTTGGGAAACCTGGACAGCCACATGCAGAAGAATGAACCTGGGCCGCGTTCTTCCATCGTACACAAAAATGAACACAAAATGGGTAAAAGACCTAAATGTAAGGCAGGAAACCATCAAAATCCTAGAGGAGTAAAGAGGCAACAACTCCTTTGACCTTGGCCACAGCAACTTCTTACTTGACATGTGTCTATAGGCATGGAAAACAAAACCAAAAATAATCTATTGGGATCTCATCAAGAGGAGCTCTGTTTCCTTCTTCGCAGAAAAGGAAACAATGACGAAAACTAAAAGCCAATGGATGGAATGGGAGAAGATATTGGCAAATGACATATTGATAAAAGGTTACTATCCAAAATCTATGAAGAACTTATGAAACCTGACACCCAAAGAAACAAATAATCCAGTGAGAAATGACTGACAGACATGAAGAGACATTTTTCCAAAGAAACCATCCAGACGCCTAACAGACACATGAAAACATGCTCAACAACACTCATCATCAGGGAAATAGAAATCAAAACCACAATGAGATACCACCTCATGCCTGTCGGAATGGCTAAAATGAACAACTCACGAAATGACAGATATTGGTGAGGATACAGAGAAAGGCGAACCTTTTGCACTGCTGCTGGGAGTGCAAACTGGTGCAGCCACTCTGGAAAACTGGAAAACAGTATGGAGCTTCCTGACAAAATTAATAAAAGAAACTACCCTATAACCCAGTAGTTGCACTACTAGGTATTTATCCAAAGGATACAAAAATGCTGATTCAAAGGGGCACATGCACTACAATGTTTATAGTAGCACTGTCAACAATAGCCAAATTATGGGAAGAGCTGAGACATCCATCAACTGATGAATGGATAAAGAAAACATGGTATATATGTACAATGGAGTATTACTTAGTGATCAAAAAGAATGAAATCTTGCCATTGCAGCCATGTGGATGGAACTAGAGTATATTATGCTAAGGAAAATAAGTTAGACAAGATAAATATCATGTGTATGATGCATATGTGGAATTTAAGAAACAAAACCAATGAACATAGGGGAAGGGAAGGAAAAATAAGGTAAAAACAGAGACAGAGGCAAACATAAGAGACTCTTAAATACAGAGAAGAAACTGAGGGTGCTGGAGGGGTGATGGGTGGGGGGATGGGCTGAATGGGTGGTGGGCATTAAGGAGGGCACTTGTTGGGACAAGCACTGGGTGGTACATGTAAATGAGGAATCACTAAATTCTACTCCTGAAACCATTGTTGCACTAGATGTTAACTAACTGGGATTTAAAAAAAATTAAATGGGGGCACCTTGGGTGGCTCAGTTGGTTAAGCGTCCGACTTCGGCTCAGGTCATGATCTCACTGTCTGTGGGTTCGAGCCCCGCGTCGGGCTCTGTACTGACACCTCAGAGCCTGGAGCCTGCTTCAGATTCGGTATCTCGCTCTCTCTCTGACCCTCCCCTATTCACACTCTCTCTCTCTCTCAGAAATAAATAAAACATGAAAAAAATAATTTAAAAAATTAAAGAAAATAAAGGAATGCATGATGTGAAGGGTGCCAACATGGTCAAGAAGCTCAGTGATGCAAGGGACCCTTGGTGGATCAGTCAGTTACGTGTCCAACTTTGGCTCAGATCATAATCTTGAGGTTTGTGTGTTTGAGCCCTGCATCGGGCTTTGCACTGATGTTGCCAAGCCTACTTGGGATTCCTTCTCTGTCCCTTTCTCTCTCTCTCTGTCCCTCCCCCACTTGCACGCTTGGGTGCGCTCCCTCTTCCAAAATGAATAAATTTAAGAAAAAGAAGCCTAGTGTCGGCCATCTTTGAATGCAGAGCTTGTCGGTACGCGACGGTGTTGCAGAATCAGGCTCCCAGGAGTATTGGGGGGTGGGAAATCCTGATAGAATAGATTTGAGGCACACGCGCTCAACTGTCAGAAGCAGGGAGGCGACAACGACCGAAATGATCCTAGACGCTGGAATGCAGCCAGGGGCCTGACCCACAGAAAGCTGTCCATCCCTGTGGCTCACAGAACACAGTGATTGTGGAGGCAAAATAGTTGGAAGCCAACCCAGAGATTACAGGTGTTAATCAAAACAAAGAAACACAAAACCCCAGGCTGACAGCAGCCACCCCACAGAAAGGCTGGATCCTTTGCCCAGGTTCAAGAACTGAACCACTTCTCTGACCTGGGACCCAGGTCTCGAAGGAGAGGCCAGGGTCCAGTGAGGAGGGACTCTTGAGGCGGATAACAAGTAGAATGTTTCCTCCTGGCCTTCCCCAAGAGCCACATGGCTATTTACTGGGGTAAGTATACTGAGAAGTAGAAATCACGCAGACACACATAATAGGACGTAGTGTGTGAGTTGACATCATCCTCAGGGACCTGAGGTGTCATCAGGGTCCCCTGTTATTGAAGTGGGGCAGGGCAGTGGGGGTGGGGGTTCAGGGCAGGTAATGCAAATACTGGTTTTCCAAGTACTGTTCACTTGGGTGCCATTTCATCCAGGCACCCACATAGAGATCATGTCACATTCCCTGGATTTGTAACGGGAATGAAAAATCTTTGTAGTTGTTGGGCTTGGGGGCTCTGTGGTAGAGAAATTCAAGTGCAATATTCGTATACGGTCTGCTCTTTTCTCCAAATAGAATGTTAAGACAGTGCCTTATCCTGGATGAAATGACAGATGTGACTATCAACCTTAAAGCCTCTTTAAGGATGTAGGGGTGTGAGCCCTATTCTATTTTCATGTATATGCCCGCCTGGTGCAAAGATTCTGTGCACATATTAAATAACTTCATCGCCTCCGTGGTAACTACTCAACAGCGCCAGTGTGGCAGGGAAGTGCCATAACAGGACCCGGATGAATGAGTGTGGCTGGACCGGCTTCTTGGGTCACAGGACCGTGGAGAAGCGGGGACGCAGAGGTATTGTGTTCGGAAAAGGTGCTCCGTGCCCTCTGGGACGTCCCCATTGGAATGTCGGGAAGAGACCCCACGGTGTTCCAGCGAGACACTGCCACTTGCAGCAGGGACAGTCCCACCAGGAAGAGGCTGCAGGCGTGGCCCAGGGGCCCGGGGGCCCGGAGGTCTCAGGTCATAGGATTCCCGAGCTGCCCGCCCCGAGCTGGGAGGTGCTGGGACAGGGCTGGCGGAGAGGTCGGGGGCGCTGCATGTGCCTGGAACAGCGAGCTGCCCCTGGGCGCTGGGTGGCAACAGCAATGGGGATGCTAACCCAAGAGATAAGTTGTGTGAGCGGCGCAGAGTCCGGGGATTTTCTGGGGTCCGGGCCCTGCGGGATGGCCCTCTGTCCTGCCGGAGTCCTGGGCCGCAGGGGCTCGGGCTCAGGCTCCGCAAGCGGCAGGCGGCGGCCGGGGCGACAGCAGANACGACACCCGCCCCACGGACGCCGCTGGGCCGGAGAGGAGCCCGGGACAGGGACGTGAGGGGGCGGCGGCGCTACCTGGCGACCAGTGTCCCAAAGCTCCGGGACTCACCTGTCTTCTCGCCCGCCGCACGTCGCACCCATGAACTTACTTTCGCCTCGCGCGGCCCAGGTGCAGCCGGACAGCACAAACAGCGCGAGGAAGCCGATTCCAAAGTTGGTGGCCGCAGTGAGCGCCATCGCGAGCCGAAGCCCTCGGAGGGTCCAAGAGCCAAAGTGCGGCGGAGCAGCGTGGGGAACTCGGCGGGAGCGCAGGGAGAGGACTGTGCTCCGGNGCGCCGCCGCTCCCCGCCCCACCCTCACTCCGTAAACTGGCGGCGCGGAACCTCTGCCCGCCCACGCATCCGGAAAACTTCTGCAATGATTCTTCCAAGTTACCGAAGATTGTTAGTGCTGTTCTTCTATTTAATGAGCAGAATCTTCTTGCTAATAAATCCACATCGGACCTACGGCCTGAGGAAGACAAATGGCATTAAATGGCATTAAAAAATCATTCAAAAAATGTTAAATGTGATCAAACCACATGAAGTTTACCGTCTTCATTATTTTTAGTGTATATTAAGTTTTAAGCCTTTCAACTTTTAATGCTGGTTCTGCAATGAGCCTAGCGTACAATAAAATCAGGTTTTTTATTTTGAATCTTTCTGTTTCTTTCCATTTTAAGGATGTCTTTTGAAAACAATGTAGGCACTGGATTCTTTTTTTGATCTAACCTGAGATTTTTCAGTTTTCTAATTGGAGAGTTTAATAGTTTACCTTTATTGTGATTGCTACTAATACAGTATGAGTTATCTCAGCCATCGTATTTTTCTTTATTATGCTTTAAAAAATTCCCTCTCCATATCTGCTATTCTTTTTACTGTACTGAGTTTTCTTCTGCTAGTTATACATTCTATTTTTCTTAGAATCATTGTCTTCAAACTTTGATCCATACTAATGTTTATTTACATTTATTTATTTATTTATCATTGTTTTTGTTCATCCTTAAAAAATATTTAGCATGTTTTCACATCTCTTGTGTGTTCCTCTTCCATCCCATTTCCCTGATATTACCCCGAGTTTTATTTCTGAGCTGTTGCTATACTTTTTCTTTTCTGTGATATAAATTTCCTTCCCCCTTCACACCCTTTCCTTAAGGATTAACAGTAATGTTTAACGAATTAACAATTAAAAATTTGTTTTTTTAACAAAATTTTAACTATCTTTTACAAATTAAAATTTTAGCAAAATTGGTTACTCATTCTCCTTATTTCTCTTGTTACATCCCCTGGATGTGTTTCTCTTACTATTGGAATACTTTATCCAAAAGATATTTTCAGGTTGGAACTTTCTGGGAAAAAGATTCTTTAGGCTCCGTATGTTCTAAACTATTTTTTTTTAATTTTAAAAAATGTTTATTTACTTTTGAGGGAGAGAGAGAGCGCTAAAGCACAGGTGAGGGAGGGGCAGAGAGAGATGGAGACACAGAATCCAAAGCAGGCTTTAGGCTTTGAGGTATCAGCACAGAGCCCAATGCGGGACTCAAACTCACAAACTGCAAGATCATGACCTGATCCCAAATTGGCTGCTTAACCGACTGAGCTACCCAGGCACACCTGTTCAAAACTATTTTTAATACACCGTGGTATTCAGAATTCTGAAGATTTCTCTCAAGTTTTATGTTCCTTAGTTACTCAATTAAATGTTAATATAGGTACTCTTATGAAGGGGCTTTGCAGATGTAATTAAAATGACTACTCAGATGACCTTAAGACAGGGAGATGATCCCAGGTCATCTGAGTGGGCCCAGTTAATCACATGAGCCCTTCGAAAATGAAGAACTTTCTCAGCCTGGAGGCAAGGGAGGAGTGGTCGAGAGATTTGGTGTCCTATTGCTGGCTCTGAGATGAAAGGGACCATATGCAAGACAGAGGCCCTATAGGAGTTAAGGAGGGCCTCCATCTGGTAGCCAGCAAGGAAGAGGGGCTCTCGGTCCAGAGACTCCAGGAAACTGGATTTCATCACCAATCTGAATAAGCAGATTCCTCCTAGTGTCTCCAGCTAAGAGCCCGCCGATGCCTTGATTGTGGCTTTGTGAAGCTCAGAGTGGAGAAACTGAGCCATTTGAGACGTCTCACTTACTTAGCTGTATGATAAGAAATACGTGTTGATTTAAGCAGCTGGTTTGTGGTGATGTGTTATGGCTGCAGTAACAACAAATACACAAACTCTCCTACCTGAATGCGAATTTGACAGCGTATAAAATCCTAGGCCCAAAGCACTTTTCCTCCAACACTTGAGAGAGAATACCCCTTGGTCCTCTGAGAGCCAGGATGGCTGTTGAGAAGATTGCTGTTCATCTCTTTCCTTCTTACCTTTATAGTTTCTGAGCGCTCCCTTGGCAGGAGGGAGCCAAAGACTGCTCATTTGTTACCCCCATCTGGTCGATTTTATACTACGCCAGGTTGCCGTTGCAGCCTCGTGGAGTTGGAGAAAGATCTAAACACCTTTTCAACCAACGGATGTGCTGATGGGAATGACAAGTTCATTGTTTTTTCTTTTGTTCAGGTGCTGCTAGTCTTCCTCTCCTCCACCTCTTCTGAAAATCAAATTTGTTGAGATATAATTTATAGGCAATCCTCCCTTCCTTCTCGAACGCGCTTATATTTGGAAGTGTAGGAGAAAGAAGCATGTAGACATTTGGCCAAATTATAAGGCACGTTCTCAGGCTATGGAAGTCAAAGCAGGTGAATGATATATACTCCAGCTACGAGCCCTCTTAGCAACCTGTAAATTCTACAGAGAATCATATTTCCAAGCAGTACTATCTTCGGGTTTGCAGAGGGGAAAAAAAGCAAATGATTTTTTTTAGTGAACACACTTTAGCTGATAGCCAGAGTGAGTGCTGGAGCTAGATTAAGTCACTTTCACTTAGGATCAATTTTATATTTTATAAATTTCATAAAATCAGCTCACATAATGCTAGATATATTATGATAGCTAATAAAGTATCCAATCCTCTCTAGTCATTGGAAGCACTTATATTAATTCTAGGCTTTGAAAGATAAATAGTCACATTGTAAAATGACAGCACTTTTAAAAATGGAACTCAGCTGAATTAATCAGATATTACTAGATATTTTTAGGACTCTTAACAAACTTAATGAATTATTTTATTTTATTTTAAAATTTTATTTATTTTCAAATTTACTGAGCATAGATTTGTCTACTTTTGGCTTCCTTTTACAGAGGAACTAAAGCTATTTGGGTCTGTTAGTAAGCATGTCCTTTGCCACCCTGAAAAATTTACTACGAGAAAGCATGCATTTCTAAAAGTTGTAAAAAGTATTCATAAATATGCTGATCCACTAGGAATGCTAGGATAAGAGACAGTCCACGACTGTTTACTTCTTTTGTAGTTTTTTACTTTTTTGAGAGAGAGAGAGAGGGAGAGAGGGAGACAGAGTGCAAGTGGGGTAGGGTCAGAGAGAGAGGGAGACACAGCATCTGAAGCAGCCTCCAGGCTCTGAGCTGTCAGCACAGAGCTCGACATGGGGCTCGAACTCAGACTGCGAGCTCACAACCTGAGCTGAAGTTGGATACTTAACCAACTGAGCCACCCAGATGCCCCCACAACTGTTTACTTCTTAATTTTAACCAGAAATTAAGGTTTTTAAGGGTTATGAATTGTAATATAAAGCGTAATGAACAATTTTAAATAGTTTAAAATACACTTAAAAAATATACCTAAACTGTGTGAATTGTAGTAACACTTAGCCTTTGAGGAAGAAATCATTAATTTTGGATTTAACACGCAGCATGGCACCATAGGAAAATATGCAAGGTCAGAAGAATTATACCCTTAAGAGCACAAAGGAATAAAGAAAATACATATTGCCAAAGTTACCATGGGATGCTTAGACATCTCCTTGCAGTGCAAGCATTTTTCTGCCTAGAAACCGCATAATTGACTGTTCAGCTCCAGCCGGCAGACACCACATGGCATAGCAACAGCAGAGCAAGAAAACCGGGAAAATTTTCTGTTAGAAATCAAATGGTCTCAAATTTGTTTTTGCAAAGCATTCTGGGGAAGGTACCTGTGCCTCCCAACACACTAATCAGCAAAGAACAGCAGCAATAATGACAAACAGAGATAATGGATGAGAATTATCAATAGAGGGAATTCGTGTTTTTCTGTAATAAAAAGGTGTGTGGACATAAAAAGAAAAGCTAGTAGTATACATTTTTCATGAAAATGTCTTTGCTCTATCAGCAGGCATGTGCTAAATATTTAATTACACCTGTAACTAATCAGATAAGAATTTTATTTTCCAATTTTTCTGATTTTTTGTGTGTATTACATTTTCTTTTATTTTTTTCTTCCTACAATATTGAATACTTTAAAAAATTGCTCCTGCTGGAAAATGCCACCCATTTTAATTACTGTCAAAATATTTCTTATCTCTTCTTAACAGTACACCTAACTCTCAAAGGAGTGTGCTTGCTTTCTGTTTGGTTTCTGCTTGCAGAACACTCTTCATCTGATGTTATTTGAATTCTCCCTTACATCTCTTTCTCTCTTTTATAAAGACCCTTCTTGGTCTCCGCTATGAGCCAAAAAGATTCATCCTCACAATTTTAATAATCTCTCTGCTCCCGCTCCTAGAAAACATTAAACCAGTCACTGGTACTCCATGACCAAGTCAAATTTTGCAGCAGGTGATGCTCATTTTCTAGCAAAGCCAGGGTTTATCATTGCTTTGGTAGCCATCGGTAGGAAAGAGAATGGATTGGGTCATAGCATGAGGAATCAGAGCATGCCCTGACAAGAAGGAGGAGGGGAAGGGGAAAAAGAGAAGAAGCCTGAGACAGAATTACATGAATCATCAAGAGGACAGAGGTATCAGGTGATGTACTATTTTCATTCATACAATGAACCCTTGCCCAAGAGCTCTCCAACTTATTTATCACCATCTTCTTGCGCTCTCTCTAGGATGGTGGAAATCTCCTCTTGATGTGTCTTGAAGACACTGTCTAGGCTTTTCTCTCAGAGCTTAAAATTTTAGAAAAAAAGAAAAGAGTCTTTTCTATTTTCTATGTGCATGAATGTCCCTTGAGAAGATCGGGGAAAGGGAAGGGTGGAATATACAGAGAAAATCTAATGCTTACCTTTATGTTGCTATAATAATGTTCACGCAGCTCACATAGGTCAGATTAGAGTTTATTCTCTTCAAGTTTAATCTGGATAAGACCACACGAGAAGCATTCATTGCTGCTATTCATGTGTGTCTTAACAGGTTAAGATTCAGGATGAATTTATACATCTTTAACTGAGAGATATGACATTTTAGGTTTAGAGTTTCGGCTCTGATTCTGCAAAGTGAGAGGAGTATGTAACAGTTGAGTTTACATGAGAGGGAAATTCCCAAGGGCCAAACATGAAAAAGAACTGAAAAGCAGAGCGGTAAGCAAAGGGTGGACACCGTGGTTTTTCCAGATTTTGGTGGAAGGGGAGGAAAGAAAGGTGCAAGTTGTTGGCCTCAGTATGCTAGGGGTTTAGATTTCACTCCTTTCAGTGATGAGAGGTGAGGCTATGGGCTTTATTGAGGTGAGGAGTTGGTATTGAGAAAGCATGTAAAGCTGAGATATAGTGACAAGGTGGATTAGAAAAAGATCTGCTCAGGAGCACAAGAAGACCATATAAAAGGACACCGCAGACACACATCTCTGTTGTGGTCTGGGTTTCATGTGTCAAAATAAAACAAACAAATAAAATACTCCCCCAAGAATGAATAATTATAGGCTGTCCTCATTTGGCTTTCGATTTAGAATTTACTCTGCCTGACCATCCCAGGAATCTCCAAGCCACAAAACAACCTCAAAATGATTTCTGGTTAGTAGAGTGCCACGTGTGATTACCCATCCAGAAGGACACACCTCAAATAGACTGCAGGGATTACCTACAGACAAGTCCTGCCAAAGAAAACTCATGACTTAACTGCTACTAAATTACGTGAGGACATTAATTAATCTCATGACACAAGTCCTCAGTGTTTGGAAACACAACAAATTCTAAATAGAATATAGAAAAATAAACTCACTCCTAGGCACATTGCAGTGAAATTGCAGGACATCTTCCAGATCTACAAAGAGCGAAAGAGAAACAATGTAAAAGCAACTATTGATGCAATTACCTTCAATGGGAAAATAATCAAATTGACAACAGACTTCTAATCAGTTTTGAAAAATTCGCAGCTGTTATTTCTTCACATGTGACTTCTTCGCTATTCTCTTTTATCTCTCCCTTTAGGATTCCAGTTAAATGTGGGGTAAACCATTTCACTGTGTCGTTTCTAGTTGCTACTCTTTTATATTTTTTCCACTCTTCAATCTTTCTGTGTCTTATTCTAGAAAATTTCTTCTGATCCGCCTTCCAGTGGACCAATTCTCTCCTGAGGCATGTATAATCTGTTATTAACGGCATCTATTGAATTCTTAATTTCAGCTATTCAATTTTACAGTTAGAAATTTTTCCATATTTCAAATATCCTCTGTCACTGTTTATATAATTTTCAGTTCTATATTGAAGTTTTTCAATCTCACTTTTTAAAATCTCTTTAAACTATAGTAAGCGTAGTTACTTTAACATCCCTACCCGATAATTCTAAAATCTAAAGCTGCAGGATTCAATACAGTGTTTACTAGCCACGTTTGGCTATTGAGCACTTGAACTATGGGTAGTCCGAATTGAGGTATACTGTAAGGGTAAAAGTCACACTGGGTTTTTGGAGATTTAGTGTAAAAATGTCAAATATCTCATTATTAATTTTTACATTGATTGCATGTTGAGATACAAATTTAGGTTAAATAAAAATCTGACTTAAAATATACTGACTTAAATCAAACTATTTTTAAGAATTGATTCTACTTGTTTCTTTTTATTTTTTCAATGTGGTTACTAGAAATTCAAAGTTCTGTATGTGGCCCACATTCGTGGCCTGCATCATAGTTCCATTAGAGCACCGATCTAGACTTCCTGTGTGTTTTCTGTGTCTGTTGTATGTTCTTGCTGGTTCTCATCCTCATTCTCTTATGTCTTCATGTGCTTGGTTACCTTCATCAGTGTGTTAGGCATTATATTTTGAAAACTGCTGCTGAAACAATGAGAAGTCTAGGATGGTATTTCCTTCCTCCAGAAATGACTTTCATTTGCTTATATCACGCACTTTGTAGCCATGAATCCGGATTACTTTCATTATGTTTTAGGAATTGAGATATTTTTGACAGTGTAGAAGCATTGAAGGTGAACTGTAGTCTGTTTGAGGTCTGGCTTACTGTAGTTCTCCTAACCCTTGGGTCACCCTACCCTCAGGACTCCCATCTAAACAGCACGGGATTTATCAGCACCTCCCACCCTGGGCAAGCTCTGGACTTCAATATTTGTTTGCTTGGCCCCATGAGTCTGTCCAAAGCCTGCATAAGCCACCAAGAGAGCTACTCCTTCTACGATTGAAAAGCCCCTGGTTCCATTACCATACCACTACTGCCACAATTAGGAAGCCACCAAGATAAGGATAAGATACTGCTGTAATCAGGAAGTCACCACTATCAGAAGTCACAGCAGCTGCTGCCGGCTCCAGAAACCACACTGTGCCCGCGGTGAGCCGCACAAATGGATGCCCTCTGTCTTGTGCCCTGCTCTCAAAGCCAGTGGCTGGAGCCCAGGACCTCTGTCGATGCTGCTACAGAAAAACCATGTGCCTTCACAACCAGGCTTGCCGGCAAGAACAACAGAAGCCTGGCCTCTGCTCCAATTCTGTGATACTTGACTGACAAAAATCTAAATCACAACCACAACTCTGGTTGTCAAGGAGCTTGGGAAATACCGTTTTTAGTGTTTCTGTCTCTGTAGTGTGGGAAGGTGCACTAGAAAGAAGATGGAATGGATGTTAGGCACTTCTCCTCACCACCCCATCTACCCCAGGTACATGCACTTATGCTCTTATTTAGTTATTTTTTGTTATTTCTTACTGAGTTCAGTGACTGGTTATAAGGCAAATACCCATGTATCCACCATCCAGGTTAAGAAACAGAACTTTGCCAGCGGTGCCAGCGGCTGCCCCAGCACCGCATCCCAACCCAACCCCCTCCTTTCCCCCAAAGTCCTTATGTTTGTGCCCAAGTGCGAACATTCTTAGACATGGTTTAGAGTTCCCTATTCAATAAAAGGGAATTTTTGTGTACACTAAATCCATCTCAATCCGTGAGTTTCCTTCATCTGTTTCTTTTTCGTTCTAAAATACGATGCTACTTATTTAAATTTTAAAGTATGTGAAATAATATCCTGTCTTGCTTTTTCGTCTACCATACATACGTAAGTACATGCATATCCATGTATCTGTACCTATATAGCTTCATATCAACATCTGTGCATACAATTTCTATAAAGGCAGTGAGGTAAGCAGTGGCTTCAAACAATAGGTGCTGGAATCAGGCTGCCTAATTCCAAACCTGTATTTGTGTGACCCTGAGCACGTGAGTTTCCTCAAGCCCTCTCCCAAATCTTATTTTTCTCTGTCTGTAAAACAGGTGTAATGATAGTACCTACTTCAGAACATTGCTGTGGGGCTCAACTAAGAGAATGTGTGTAACAGACTTAGCAGAGTGTCTGGCTTATGAGAAGCACTTAGGGAATTTTAGCTCTTTTTATATAGGAGCAGAGGATCTAGATGATAAACCCAACTCATTATATCACCTTGGCAAACGTTCAATTTCTTTGTGTCCTGATTTCTTTTTCTCTCAGATGAGGAAGTATCTTATCTCCAAGGCCATTACTGGTGAGTGTGAGGCATTGGGAGAAGATATTTATCAGCATTTTATTAAGTAAGTCAGTTTGAGAGTCTGGTTTCCAGGCACTTATTTTATTTTATTTTATTTTATTTTATTTTATTTTATTTTATTTTATTTTATTTATTTTATTTCATTTCATTTTATCTTATGTCTTATAATTCTAATTTATCTCTAGGTGCTACTTGAGAAAAACAGGATAAAACTATCACCATTAAGCACTTTGAAACAGGAACCGAAAGCCAATGACTCTGGTTGCTAAAATCAAGAGTAACACCAGAGGGCATTTCTGTTAAAGAGTGAGATGGAAGAAAATAAGGTTGAATGCAGCCAGTCTTTTTAGAGGGTTAAAAATAAAAAGTATGAGCAGAGGCCGGCAGGTGAAAGTAGTTAGGACATTAGTCTTCCATGACTAATATGAAAAATGCTATTTAATTTAGTCTGCAGCTACCTGGATGTGCGTGCCCTGGGAAAATGGTTGTGGATGGTTTTGTTATCCTCAGCTGGATTGATCTTATAAAGCTTAACAAGCCACATTAGTAACACAAAAACGAATAACAAAACCAAAAAGCTTTATTTTCTGCTGTGGATTCACATGCAGTGAGAAGTGCTTACAGGATTCTCATAGAGACAGAATGAGAAATGAATGAGAAATGCTCTTATTTAGAATCTGCCAACACTATAGGCTTTTACAATACTTAGGGGAGGTGACCCCTGGAAATGAATTAACCTTGTGGCTCTAGAGACACAGTAACTTTGGTCCCAAAGGAAAATTTAGTTTCAAAGAAATGTACATTAGACTATAATAAATATCAGAGATGGGTAAAGATGGATGGGTAATAACGGAAACATAATTAATTAAAATTATGTTATTCAATTGAAGCATTTTTAACTCTTACAGAGATGATTCCTTTTAAAAATTGGAAATATAAGCAACTTCATAGGGATCAGGACCTCATGAATATTAAATGCTACACAAGGCTCTTAGATTACCTTTCAATATCTGTTTATGTGTAAAGGGTTTGTATCCTGCCCTATATTCTTTTTTTCCCTGTTAACATAATTTCAAGGGAACAAATAAATGTCTTTATGCAAATGACCTTTTATAATACACTAAACTGCCCTACAGTTGAGACATAATGAAAATCTAGGCAAATGACGCATCTCAGAGATTTAAAAAAAGATTTCTATTAACTATCGCCTTCCATCTGAATCTCAGCACTGCACGCTTAGAAAATTGGGAGCCTAGAAAGCCTCAGCACTATAACTGGAGCTCTGACATGTGAAGATTCCCCAAACTGAATAGATGCCTATGGGTGCACTAGGGACTTCCATGAAAGCAAGAGCTTACCTACAATTTTAGGGAAACTTTTGGTTACTCAGAGGTATGAAAAGAAGCATGGATGCTTTTCAGAAGAAGCCGACGAGAGACTTGCATAGTGCTTGGGAAGTGATGGCGTAGTAGTTCACATTTAATCTGAAGTCCTCAATGTTGCATGCTGCTCCAAAGATCGATGGGGTACTCATTCATTCAGCATGGAGCAGATGTTCTTTCAGGTTAGGCAACTCTTTACCTGACAGCTGGCTGATCCTCTTTCAGGAGACACTTGGGTCCTGGGCCACGCTGATATGGGTACATGTGGGGGGTCTGCTCATTTTGGAGCTCATATAAATGTAAAAATCATTACTTTTAATTGTTCACTCAGTACTCATTTTCAAAGATGAGTGTGACTTCACACCTTTAGGAACATTTTATTTGTGTTTATTTTTGAGAGAGGGAGAGGGAGAGTGAGAGAGCATGTGAGTGCAAGCAGAGGAGGGGCTGAGAGAAAGAGAGAGAGACCGAGGAACCGAAGAAGGCTCTGCAGTATTAGTGCAGCGCCTGACTTGGGGCCAGGCTCCAACTCCAGAACTGTGAGTTCATGACTTGAGGTCATGACCGTGATCATGACCTGAGATCATGACCAGAGCTGAAATCAAGAGTCCGAGGTTTAACTGACTGAGCCACCCAGCTGCCCCTGACTTCATACTTTTTTATTTGAAGCCCAAGTGGAGGATGATAGGATATGGAGATGGAGAGTTAAGAGATTTATAATTGTCTGCATCTCACACTGGGGTGCGTGCACCTGTTAGTCCAGTGCTGAGTGACAGGGAGTACAAAAAACCCCACAGGATGTAGGTCATGTATCGCTCTAGAGAATCTATTTTAGCCAGAGATTTGTATGGGATAAGCTTACTAATTTATGTTTATATTAAAACTAATCCAATTATATTATGGAGCCAAGTGCAGACCTGCACATGACTTCTTATCAGTGAAAACAAAGAATTTCAAAGAAACTTCTGTCTTGCAGAGGGCTGCTTTGGGCTGGGTTTCTTGGTTCTTAGATGTAAAGCCAAGTGCTCATTCATGTTCTCCTGGCATTAGGAGTACTTTAGAGGAAACACTGGGAATTCTTGTTTAACAATCTCATTTGACATCCAAGGAAACTAAAGCACAAAGAAAAATCTTCTGATTTATGAATGTGATTTGGGCTTTATAGACCTTCCTTCTTGATTTAACCTTGGCTATCTCCTCCCTCTCCTAACCCCGGCTGTACCCAATTAGGTAGTTCAGAAAAGCATGATCTAGAGGCGATGAAGAACATTGTGCTGTCTATAATTTTAGTCCCTGCTCTGCCACTAACCAACTGTATCACTTGAGCAAGGGATGTGATTTCTCAGTCCCTCGGCAATAAAGACACACACTTAACAATAAGGAAATCAAAATACTCATTGGATTTGCCTGATGTGATTGTTAGAAAGATCAAACCAGGTAGCAGATGTGAAGTTCAAAGTGCTGTAAAAACAGACAGAATCTGCTTTTTCAGCAAATGGTGCTGAGAAAACTGGGTATCCACGTGCAGAAGAATGAAGCTGGACCTTTACCTTACACCGTACACAAAAATTAACTCAGAGTGAATCAAGGACTTAAATGTAAGACCTAAAACAATACAACTATGAGAAAAATACATAGGACAAATACTCCTTGACATTGGATTTGCAATGATTTTTTGGATATGACACTAAAGGCATAGGTAACAAAAGAAAAAATAGACAGATTAGCCTTCATAAAAATTTTTTAAAATTTATGCATCAGAAGAGTAAAAAGCCAACCCACAGAATGGGGAGGGGAGAATATTTGCAAGTTATATAGAAAAGTCCTAAAACTCAACAACAAAGAGACAAAGAACCCAATTTAAAAATAGGCAAAGGAGTTGAACAGACTTTTCTCCAGACAATATACACAAATGTCCAGTGAGCACATGAAAAGATGTTCAGCTAATCATTGCACATCAAAACTTTGATGAGATATCACTTGACACTCATTAGAATGGCCACTATCAAAAGAACAGAAAAGGAACTCCTGGCTGGCTAAGTTGGAAGACTGTGTAACTCTTGACCATGGGGTTGTGAGTTTAAGCCCCATGTTGGGTGCAGAGATTATTTTAAAATAAAATATTAAGAAAACCCCCAACTCTCCCACAAATGAACAGAAAATAAGTGTTAGTGAAAATGTGGAAGCATTGGAGCCCTTGTGCACTGTTGGTAGGGATGTAAAATGGTGTATCTGCTATGGACACCAGTATGCAATTCCTCAAGAACTTAAAATAGAGTTATCATGTGATCTGGCAACTCCACTTCTTAATATAGACCCACAGGAACTGAAATCAGAGTCTCAAAGAGATATTCGTACACCATGTTCATAGCAGCATTATTCGCAATAACTGAAACGTAGAAACAATCTGTGTCCATCGATGAATGAAAGGATAAACAAAATATGTACACACACACACACACAATGGAATATTATTCAGCCTAAAAAAAGAAGAGAATGAATGAATTTTGAGGACATTATGTCAAGTGAAGTAAGCCAGTCACATGTACACATACACACAGAATAATGTATAATTTCACTTATATGAGAGAGTTCAGAGTAGTCAAAATCATAAAGACAGAAAGTACAACGGGGGTTGCCAGGACCTGGCGAAGGGTACGGTGGAGTGTTATTATTTAATGGGTATGGAATTTCAGTTTGAGAAATAAAGAGTTGTGGGGATGGCTGGTGGTGGTGGCTGTGCGACATGAAGCTATTCAATACCACTGAGCTGTATACTTAAAAATTAAGATGGCAGGGGTGCCTGGGCGACTCAGTCAGTTAAGTGTCCGACTCTTGATTTTAGCTCGAGTCATGACCCAGGGTTGTGAGATCAAGCCCCACATCAAGCTCTGCACTGACAGTGCAGAGTCTTCTTGGGATTCTCTCTCCCCTTCTCTCTGCCCCTCCCCTGCTCTCTCTCTCTAACTAAATAAATACACATAAAAAAATGAACATGGCAAATTTTATGTGTATTTTACCACAATTAAAAATAAGAGAGAGAGAGATGGAGTCCCAACACCAGAGTCCAGTGCTTGAAGGCACTCTGTTAAGTGACAGATGTGTGTTTACCATGAACAATTCTAATGTTAAGCCGTTGAGCTTAATTGCTGCTTGTCGGCATGGTCTGTGGCTTGTGATTCATCAGTTTGCTTCCACCGCTAAGCTTTGTTTTATTGCTTGGCTACAGGCTAATTCTGCGCCATGAATGCTAGAAGCACACACCCAGCAGTAAGAATGGGTAAGAGCAAGAAAGAATGGCCATCAATCCACTCCTCACCGTTGGGAACTGGGATCCTCTGGAGGATCTGTGATTGTGAGGCATTGTGCTCACCAAAGCACCCTAATTCCCTCCGTAGGTTTGGGGTACGCCTCTCACTTTATACCTAAAGAAACTGGAGATTCCAGAAGTTAAGTGCTTTACTCATGCATTCTTGTATCTGCAATGCCTGCCCCCATCCTTGACTGGTAAACTCTTGTCCCCTATTTACCACGTGGCTCCGTGTCACCTATCCCAGTAACTCTCCAGTTTGGGAACTCCTCCTTGGTGCTCCTGCGAGGTGGCACACATGGTTCCCCCTTTCTTCTCCCCAGTGTTTGTGCCTCTGTCTCCCGAGATGGACGGAGAGCTGTGCATATGTGACTCTGTGTCCCTGTCACATAGCGCAGCCTGTCATAGGGAATGCTGTAAAATCCATGAACAAAAGAGTAAATGGATGCATGAGCAAATAAATAAATATTTTAAATATTTAAATAAATATTTTAAAATGAGAAATTCATTCGGGTTTATGATTCCTTAGATCTTCTCATCAAGTCTCTCTCTTTCCAGGTATTAACAGTCTTGGCCAGGTCCCAGCTGGTAGGAGTTCAAATACCTCTGAGACAAGATTTAGAAAGGGGAATTTGTTTACTTCCTGCTGGCTCCAGGCCAGTCAACCTTTTCAAGGTCTTTGCTAAGCCTGATGCTGGAAAGTTTCTTGATGGAGCAGTGTCTCTTGAAGAACCCACAATGTGAGTACAAACAAGCCGGTTTAAAGCAATTCACCTGTTGGCAATTGTTTTCAGTTCTCCATAATTAATTTAGTACTAATTACTTCTGTGTGCCCTTTAGAAAGACAAAATTCTCTGGAGGTTGTGCTGGTATCAGAGAGGATTTTGATGGCCCCCCAAGAGTTCTTTCCTTGTATGGGACAAAATAACTGGGACAGGAAGGCGACTTTTTCCAGAAAGGCCAAGAAACAGCTTTGTGCATGGGGCTTAGTTTGCAAGGCCAGTTAGGACAGTAACTTGACTTATCACCCACTGCAGTCTTGCCAAAGAGAGAACAACACAGTTCTGCATCCAAAAACCTTAGCTGGTGGCAATGACTGGACATGCTGGGGGCAGAGAGGTCTTTAATGTTTTTGAGGTGTAATAGGTTCCTCCTAATCTCAAAGTCAGACCATTCAAATTGTAGGCATTGTTTTATGGCTACACCTATGTCAGGACAAGGGGCTGATGACCTAATGGCTAAGTGACTGGGATGCAAGTTCACCTTGACCTGTTGGAAAGGTCACACAGAGCCATGTCTAAGTATCCACCCCTGCCCCCAAACTCACCCATGACATCTCTTTGATTTGTTAGGGATATGACATGCTGATATTTGTCCTTCCCAGGTGACCATCATCTACTTGAGAACCGGGGCTGGGCCCGGGGCTGGGTCACTCACTTCAGTTTTTGGGCACTGCCATGTGCCAGGCGCTGAGGCTATTATGTCATTGACATGTGATCCTTTTTTTGGTGCACAGGTAGACTGGGTCCCTAGCCCCCAAACTCTGCAATTACTGCTGTAATGGGCAAGGGCAATACAGAGACAGGCAAAGTGGAAAACACTGCTTCCTCAAAGAAACCTGTTTGGATTTCCCACAAGGTTGAATCTCACTGTTATCAGCCTCTACGTCACCTTGTACTAGACATGAAATCCACAGAGTATGAACCATGTTCGTCCTGCTCAGCACTGCACATCCAGCACGAAGCGCAGTGATCAGCATATCACAGGTGCTTAATGAACAGTTGTCCGGTGAATGAGGAGTCATGGAAAGTCTTACAGGAGTGATAGCATCTGAAATGGGTTTTGACAAATCAGAGGGGTTTGCCAGGAGAAGTAAATGGATGATTTTGTAAAACAACCGCGCATGATTAGATTTATGTCCTTTCTAGTTAGCACAGGGAAAATCCCTGGTGGTTACAAGTGCTTGTAACAGCAGGATGAAGAATGGGCAGATGAAGTGTTTTCAAGGTACTCCTAGGTGTAGAAAGTATCTGTGACTGTTTCTTTCAACATACTCAGGAAACCAATCTGTAATGAGAATAGGGCTTGGTGAGCAGGGGGCCCCAGTCGGGGATGGAGGATAGCAGAATTTGCCTTTTCTTCATTCTTGCTCCATTCTCCTATGAAAGAGAGCTGACATCCCCTCTTCTTCATCCCATGAGACCATGAAGAATTAAGACTTGAAAGAAATCCTCAAAAGATTGCTATTCCTTTGGTTATTACTTAAAACCTTCTTCTACTTTCTAATTGGGTTGAACATATTGGTGACAGGGCGTTTACCAGTTGCAGTATAAATTAGGAGTCTTTAATTCATGATTCAATTCAATTCAACAACTATTTAGTGACTACCCATGGCATTAAAGACTGTGTGTGAGCCATTGCAGAAAGGACAAGATGTGCGAGCCATAGGCTCTGTCTTCAGGGATCTGATATTTAGTAAATAATAATAATAATAATAATAACACAAGTAAAATACACAACTAGAATGAAATTGGAACACGATACCCTGGAGACATCACACAAGAATCAGAAATGTTGCACAGGGGACATAGACTTGGAATACAAGTAAACATGATGTGTCAGGGATTCCTGCCAAAGAAAAGAAATGATACCGGAAGCTAGCATGTTTGGGCAAGAGCTTGTAATAGCTCATTGCAGCAAAGGGATGGAAGGTGAATTTCAAAAGGGAAACTGGAGCCAAATCATAGGAAACACCAAATGCCAGATCTAAGTGTTTCCAAATATTCAATATCCTCAATACATGGCACATTAGACGGTGGTAGGACAGGGATTTAAGCTCACATTTGGTCTGACTCCGAAGCCTATATGGTCTGTATATACCTGTATACACTGTGGCATGTATAAGCTATTTAACTAAATATCTTGGAATGAGGAGAAAAGTGGTGGAATTTTCAGGAACCTTCTTTATAATACAAAATATTCCTTAATTGCTAATGCACAAGGTCCATATCCCATTCGTCTGAGCAGAGGGGAGTTTGAAAAAAATTGGTGCATGACCACTGTAGAATTTGCTTGTGCTTTGATCCAACAGTTGGATTTTCATATCTGGTTTCTGTTTTTTTCTTTTTTCAATTACAATTTTTCTTTTCTTTTCTTTTCTTTCCTTTTCTTTTCTTTTCTTTTCTTTTCTTTTTCTTTTTCTTTTTATTTATTTCTAGGAGAGAGAGAGACAGCGTGAACAGGGGAGGGTCAGAGAGAGAGGGAGATACAGACTCTGAAACAGGCTCCAGGCTCTGAGCTGGCAGTCAGCACAGAGTCCAACGCGGGGCTCAAACCCGCGAAACGCGAGATCATGACCTAAGCGAAAGTCGGACGCTTAACCGACTAAGCCACCCAGGCGTCCCACAATTTTTCTTTTCTTAAACTGAGGGCTGGGATAGAGGAAGGAAGGGACTAGTATTGCTCTTTATAGGAATGAAAGAGGAGGGAGGAAGGGAAAGCCTCCTATTCCTGGGCCCTATGTAGTCATTGAGCTATTGCACTTTAGTGCAATATGGATTTAGATCATTGAGAAGAACAGCTGGGAATCCAGCTGTAGAATGGTTTCTGATAGAAGGCAAGTTCTGGGTTCTAAAAACAGCCAGCAGAGGCTCCTGGCCTGCTCAGTTGGTAGACCATGTGACTCTTGATGTCAAGGCTGTGAGTTTTAGCCCCACATTCAGTGTAGAGATTACTTAAGAATAAAAATCTTTAAAAAAATGGCAGACAGGGGCACCTGGGTGGCTCAGTCGGTCAAACATCCGATTTTGGCTCAGGTCATGATTTCACAGCTTGTGGGTTTGAGCCCTGTGTTAGGCTTTGTGCTGACAGCTTGGAGCTTGGAGCATGCTTTGGATTCTGTGTCTCCCTCTCTGCCCCTCCCTCGCTTGCACTGTGTGTGTGTCTCTCTTTCTCAAAAATAAATACATTAAAAAAATAAAATAAATGGCGGGCAAATGAGCTTTTGAATGCAACTTGTTTGTAAGTTGAAGTTATAATAATATTAATGACTTGAGGTTCAAAACAAACTTTAAAGTCTTTATTGTTGAAATACTTATAAACACAAAGTAGGGTTGACCAGAACATTAAACAAGTGGTATGTCTGACCATGAAAAGCTAGTGGTCAGGCAGAGTTGAGAGAAAAGATAAGTCTATACATTCTTCCTTCTCTAGTACAAATTAGACTAAAATCTGTCACCCATGGAGGAGGGTGCTTGTTGGGATGAGCACTGGGTGTTATAAGGAAACCAACTTGACAATAAACTATTTAAGAAAAATAAAAAATAAAATGAAATAAAATCTGTCACCACCAGAAATGACTCTCTTCCAGCCAAATGTTTTATGACCTTTCTCTCTTTATTAGGTAAGCTTCATTTGTCCTGGTATAGTGCATTTGAGGTATTTGGGTGATTATAAATCAATTCTTGCTGCGGCAGTGGAAGGATCCCAGTGTCAGAAGATGTGGGTGCATCCCCTTTCTCCCTTGGTCACTATTGCTGGTGGACCTGGTGTAACAGCATTTTGATTGGTCTTAAGGGTTAACTTGCTTCAAGGTAACACACTCCTTGCTTGCCGACTTATGGCCTGTGATGTGTAACAGAACTAATTCATTTCTTCCTTCCTTCCTTCCTTCCTCCCTTCCTTCCTTCCTCCCTCCCTCCCTTCCCCCCTCCCTCCTTCCCTCCCTCCCTCTCCCTCTCCCTTTCTCTCTCTTTCTTTCTTTCTTTCTTTCTTTCTTTCTTTCTTGATTTGCAGACCACTGGCCTTGGGGAATGAAGGGCCAGAACATCCCCAGGCCACAGAGGCCAGCAAATCTGTTTGAAGCCCTCTTAGCTTTTTGATTAGCCCAACAATCTTCTTCTTTTTCAAGGTCACACAAATGACTTTACTGACCTCCCTTTGTGCATCTGTAGACCCTGCCTTGCTTTGCAGAAAGAACAGTGCTCTTGTGCAACTCCTGTGGACCAAGGAACCAGACCTTCTTACACAATCTGACCCCCTTCTTCTCAGGGCACCAAGGAAGTAGAAGTTCTTGCATCCCCTCTGAGCACAGAGATAACTCTGTAGCTAACATCAGCCAGTCTGCATGTAATCAAGGAACATCACAGACCACTGCACTCCCTTAACTTGTTAAAGACCTTTAAGAAACTGGGCCAGGCAGAGACCTTGGAGCTGGCCTTTGGATAGGAGTCTGCCTTCTCCTCAGGTGGCTGGCCTTCTGAATAAAGCTCATATTCCTTCCCAATCAAAACTAATCTCTTGAGAGTTGGCCTTTCAAGTGCTGAGCAGCTGAAGTTGGGCTTCAGTAACACTTGGACACGTCATTTGACTATTACAAGTCAATTTGCTCATCTGAACATGAAGAGAGGCTTCATTAGGTTCTGAAAGTCTCTGATCCTCTGTATAAAGCAACATTTTATAGTAGAGCTTCTCTGAAGGTGATTTATAAAATTATTGTTCAGTGAGTGATTTTATTTCCCATCTCTCTATATGTTGTCTTGTCAAAGATGGACCATTCTTTACTCTTAAAGTCTGGGTTTTGAAAAGATTCCTGTTGTTTAAAATTGTGTTTTTAAAATGTCACTTGAGGGGTGCCTGGGTGGCTTAGTCAGTTGAGCGTCCGACTTTCGCTTAGGTCATGATCTCGCGGTTCGTGGGTTCGAGCCCCGCGTCGGGCTCTGTGCTGACTGCCAGCTCAGAGCCTGGAGCCTGTTTCAGAGTCTGTCACTCCCTCTCTCTCTGACCCTCCCCTGCTCACGCTGTCTCTCTCTCTCTCCTAGAAATAATAATAAAAAATAAACAACAACATTAAAATGTCGCTTGAGTGGCAATGGATGTTTGGTAAACAATTGTGGATTTTTTGTTTTCTATTTCCTTTCTAGTATGAAGCTGGCAAGTTATTTGGTTCCAGTAGACAATACAGGAGAAAATGAAAATATGAACATGGCACCTTGGAATTAAGAATATTGATGGGTAGGGGCACCTGGGTGGCTCAGTTGGTTGGGCTTCTGACTTGGGCTTGGGTCATGATCTCACAGTTTGTGGGTTCAAGCCCTGCATCAGGCTCTGTGCTGACAGCTCAGAGCCTGGATCCTGCTTCCGATTCTGGGTCTCCTTCTCTCTCTGCCCCTCCCCTGCTTGTGCTCTGTCTCTCAAAAATCAATAAACATCTGATCAAGCAAACATCAATAAAAAAGAATTAAGAAAAATGAAAGAATGTTGATGGGTATACAAATTATTTTTTTAACTTAAAAGTTGGACCTCTGAGAAAAAAAGGTAGCCCGAGGTATTTTTAAAAGGTAAGAAATATTCTTTTTTTCCACTGCAGTTCATCCTTAGGAATAACTAAGCCGTTTTTTTTTCCTTTCAAATTTGAGATGCCATTCATTTTTATCAAACTACTTTTCAGCTTCAGGAAGAAGCAAACCTTGGAGCTGTGCAATTTTCTTCTGGAAATGGTTACTTCATTCCAGTGTGGAGTGGGAGGTGGGTGGGGTGAGCATAAAGTCATTCTTCTTAAAAGGGGATCCGTCTATTTATGTGCGAATGAATGAGAGCAGTCATCTGGATTACGTGCAATTTCTCTTATTCTGTGTTAGCCACATTAACTATTCCACAGTGAGATCCAGGATGATATATCCAGAGCAAGAGGAAAAGAAATACCAAAATGATACTTTTTAAAAAAATGTTTTATTTATTTTTAGGAGAGAGAGAGAGACAGTGTGAGCAGGGGAGGGTCAGAGAGAGAGGGAGTCACAGACTGAAACAGGCTCCAGGCTCTGAGCTGGCAGTCAGCACAGAGCCCGACGCGGGGCTCGAACCTACCAACCGTGAGATCATGACCCAAGCGAAAGTCGGACGCTTAACCGACTAAGCCACCCAGGTGCCCCCCAAAATGATACATTTTTAAAAAGTTTATGCCTCAGGACGAGCTACTGAAAGCTCAGTGGAGAGAATGAATCCGGTTTTAAGGAGGCAGGATTCTGCACAGGCAATCTGTTCATGGGGACGGAGAAACCTGTAAATGGAGTCATGCTGGGCCATGTGGCCAGGGAAACCTGTATCAGATCTGCCTCTGGCCTGAGCACGGAAGGGTGAGGTACAAGCTCTGATGCCTTCCAACTCTCTGCCTGTCCCTTACACAACCCCATTTCTCCCCTTGCAAAGCCAAACTCATGTCTGGGCACCTCCTTCCATGGTACCCACTTGGCTCTTGTACTGCAGGTTGGTTGGGAAATATTATTTCTTTCATTTCTCAGGTGAGGAAAGAGACACAGACCGGTGAACTGACAAGCCCAAGGACACCCTAGTTAGCAGGAGATGTCAGACTTGAACCTACATCACTTGATGTCAAATGTAATGCTTTCTCTGCATTCCTTATTCCTTCGGAAAGAAATTCTCAGAGCAGTTCCTGTACTGATTTGCTGCCTTTCTGTAATTACACTTCTGGCAGAATGCTAATAACATCTTTTGTGACCAGGGGTTTAAAACTGTTCAGAGACTATACACTTCTCACATCCTGCAGCCACGGGAAAGCACACAGCCGCTCTAACAAAGAGGGGGGATGGTGTCAAGGTGGGATGGCTCTCTGTCAACCAACCTGTTCTCGGACGCTGGCCAGTGGCTGAGCTGTTTGCAGAAGACTGGGCCACAGAAGTGGTGGATTGGTTGAGGACAGATTTGAGAGTCAGATTTGATTTCAGGTCTAGGTCTGTTACTTAATATATACCTTTGTGACCTTGGACAAATTATTTATCTGCTTTGGACCTCAGTTTGCTTATTTGTGGAATGGGGATAATAATTCTTAGTTCCCAGAGATGTCACCGGCACACAAAGCACCTGACACAGTGCTTGGCACATGGCAAGTATTTAGTAAATGGGAGTTATTATTTCTATTTGAATATATTGCCTAGTTTAGTTCTTATAGCATTGCTGGTAGGTGGGTGTCTGTCCTTTCTTTAACAAGTGTAGGAGTCTTACTTGCTGGTAATCCTTTCACCACCTTCTAGAGAGAGAATATGGGAGTGGGTGAAAAGCAGGTGATATGAGGAAGCCAAACAGATCTTTCTAAAAGTTTTGTTTGAGCCTAAAAGATAAGTTGGGTTGTCTTTTTCAGGTTCATTATTGAACCGTTTGTTCACAGCTAATTTGAACTGTGTTTGTTTTTACCTCCCAAAACGAATTTAGATTTAAAAGAGGCTGTCAGAAATCAAGGGCCCTCGGCATTTTATGAGAAACCATGATACAGTTCTCCTGAATTGAGTTAACCCATGTTATCCCTGGCCTCCCCACATTCGGGTGCCTGATCCACTTGGTGGGGGGGAGGGGACACAGCTCTTAGAAACCCCACTGTAGGATGCTGCTTACCCATGTAGTGGGAGCCACAGGCAGGTTTTGAGCCTCGGTCTAGAAGCAGCCCACTTCATCAGCAAAGGGATGATAGATTTGGGGGAAAGAAGTGAATCCACCTAGAAAACAAGTCCATCAACACAGACTCACTAATGAATACATAATAGTAATTCACATTGTATTCTATCATACAAAGTAACCTATACGAAAAATCTTTGTCAGTGTGCTTAGCAGTAACAGGCATCAAGGGAATGTTAATTTCCCTTCTCCCTTTCTTCTGCAAACTGTTTTTGTGGCTTGTGGAAAGTTTTCATTTGAATTAGCTTATAAAGTTCTCAAAGTGATTTTAAGAGATGTATGTTGTTTTTAATTTCTGCTTTATGGAGGTGGAAATCTGGAATTTGGAAGGATTTTTTTCTATGATTGTGCTGTCTAGAAATGGTACAGCAGGGGCTCAAACCCAAATCTTTTGATACCAATCTGGTTTTCATTCATTCCCCATTTGTGGATCATCCGTGATGTGTATGAATCTGGGTCACGGTCCTTGCCTGCAAGGAACTCCCACTGGTTAGGGAAAATCTTTCCTTCCTGCCATCCTGTCTGAGAGAGCACCATTTTCCCTCCCTGGCCCTAATTAATGATTCGTTCACATCCCAGGGCCCAAGGATGAATAACTATATTCAGGTTTTCAATATGTGGTATTTTTCTTTGGAAACCAACCAGTTTTGGGTCTCCATTTCAATCTGCCCACACACTTCATAGTTAAACTGTCAAAAACGATGTGTAATGTGGAAATATTTTTTTCAAGGCCCCCAAGAGGGGCATTTCAGGAGTCCGTGTCACCCTGACTCTCTTCAGTCTGGGAAACTGGGAGGGATATGCCCTAAAGTCAATGCACACCCAACTATTGTGGGTTTGTGTGTGTGTGTGTGTGTGTGTGTTTTAAGTTTATTTTTCTTACAAGACAAAGCTGGGTTTATTGCTTACCCTGGAAAGAAGACAGCTGCTCCAACCGAGGCTTGCATGCATCTCAGAGGGGTACATGTAAAGTTAGGTTATTTATTGAGACTCTGAGGTCTAGTTTAATTCAAGTCTTTTAATGTGGTGCCCCATTACAGTTATGCTATTGTTTTAAAACTTGAGAATTAAAGAGAAGAAAAGGCTTAGAAAACTCTTTAAAGGTTTGGGGCCATTGTCCGGGTTTTTCTCTGGTCACACTGTAACATAATTAGTCCCAAAGAGTCCAGCCGTGGAACGGAGGGACTGAGACATCAGTGGCCACGCTGATAGCGTGTGTGGCCTCTTTGATTTTTCTCAGTTCACTGCTACTTTCACAATCCAGTCCAAGGACAAATCCTCCTTTTCTCCCCACCCTCCAAAAGCTGGGTCTTCCAAGGAACATCATATGCATGACAAAATAATAACCATGACAATTGTAACAACATAACAGCCATTTGTTTTAGCCCCAGCTGTGTGCAGGCAACCGGGCTAAGTACTCTACATGGATTCCTCTCCTTCAACCCCCAGGACAGTGCTGTCAGGTGGGTGCTGTTTTATTCTTATTTATAAATCAGGATAATGAAACGTCCTGAGATTAAATAACTAAGACAAGGTGTTAAGGAGTGCTGGAGCCAGAATTCAAGAGAAGGCAATGTGAGCTTTTTTTCACTGCTAGGCTACAGAAGCTCTCCCTGCTTTTAAAATGTATTGTTCCTACAGGTGATTGCTCTAAAGCAATGTCCCAACGTTTGCTCACGGGGGAGAAGACAGACTCTGTGGATAGAGCGCCTCTGTTCTTTCAGCCTGGTGGGAAGTTGAATGTGTAGTCCACATTTGAGTGATTAGGTAGCACCCCGCCCCCAGCTTCTCAGGATGGTTTCTCTGCCTGGTTCCCTGGGAAGCCTTCCAGGTAAAAACGGCTTCCTCAGTAACTGCCAGCCCACCCACTGGCCCCTCCACCACAGTGAATCATGGCTTTGTGCAAACAAATCCTTGGTTTCTTAAAGGTGTTTCTGTTGGGATACTCCCAACTGCTTTGACGCATGTAATGACAACTTAGTGATGAAGAAGACACTTTGCTGGGCTAGATGGATTGGATATTCAAATAAATAAGAGAAATGTGTCAACATAAATGGTGGCTGCTGAGCACTGAAAGGACTTTGAACAACTGGCTCCTTTATTTCTCTGGTTTTGGACAGACATATCTAATTGTTCCAGAGACATGAAATTCTACCAGTTTAAAAAGCTTCCTGGAGAAGATCCCAGGAAGTGCTTCCCTGTAGCTGGTGGGTAACAGCTGGGTGATTCTTTCTTCCTTTTTTCGTTTTCTTTTTTTAAAAGCTTATTTATTTATTTTAAGAAAGAAAGAGCATGTACATGCGCACAGGTGAGGGAGGGACAGAGAGAAGGAGAGACAGAATTCTAAGCAGGCTCCAAATGGCACAGAGCCCGATGTGGGGTTCAAACTCATGAACCGCGAAATCATGACCTGAGCCAAGATCATGAGTTAGATGCTTAACTGGCTGGGCCATCCAGGGGTCCCTGTAATAGCTAAGTGATTCTTCCTTCCTTCCTTCCTTCCTTCCTTGCTTGCTTCCTTCCTTTCTTATAATTTTTTGTCAAGTTGGCTCATATACAGTGTATACAGAGTGTTCTTGGTTTGGGGGGCAGGTTCCTGTGATTCATAGTTTATATACAACACCCAGTGCAGTGCTCATCCCAACAAGTGCCCTCCTCAATGCCCATCACCCATTTTCCTTTCTCCCTCACTTCCCCACCTCCAATCAACTCTGTTTCTTCTCTATATTTAAGAGTCTCTTATGGTTTGCCTCCTTCTCTGTTGGAAACTATTTTTCCCCTTCCTCCACCCATGGTCTTCTGTTAAGTTTCTCAAGTTCCACATATGAGTGAAAACATGTGATATCTGCCTTTCTCTGACTGACTTATGTCACTCAGCATATACATTCCACTTCCATCCATGTTGTTGCAAATGGCAAGATTTCATTCTTTCTCATTACCAAGTAGTATTCCATTGTATATATAAACCACATCTTCTTTACCCATTCATCAGTTGATGGACATTTGGGCTCTTTCCATAATTTGGTTATTGTGGAAAGTGCTGCTATAAGCATTGGGGTACATGTGCACCTATGAATCAACACTCCTGTATCCTTTGGCTAAATTCCTAGTAGTGCTATTGCTGGGTTGTAGGGTAGCTCTATTTTTAACTTCTTGGGAAACCACCATACTGTTTTCCAGAGTGGCTGCACCAGTTTGCATTCCCACCAACAGTGCAGGAAGGTTCCAGTTTCTCCACATCCTGGCCAGCATCTGTTGTTTCCTGAGTTGTTAATTTTAGCCACTCTGACTGGTGTGAGGTGGTATCTCAGTGAGGTTTTGATTTGTATTTCCCTGATGATGAATGACGTTGAGCATCTTTTTATGTGTCTATTGGTCATCTGGATGGCTTCTTTGGAAAAGTGTCTATTCATGTTTTCCGCCCATTTCTTCACTGGATTATTTGTGTTTTGGGTGTTGAGTTTGGTGAGTTCTTTATAGATTTTGGGTACAACCCCTTTATCTGATATGTCATTTGCAAATAACTTCTCCCATTTTGTTGGCTGCCTTTTAGTTTTGTTGATTGTTTCCTTTGCAGTGCAGAGCTTTTTATCTTGATGAGGTACTGGGTGATTATTTCTAATAGCAAATTGAATCCTTCCCCCCCCCCCCCCCTCCCAACCTTGAATTCATTAATAATGATTTTTCCTTAAGTAGAAATGGGCAAAGCATTTCCCACTTGATAGAGGGTGTCATGGCTGTTCCACTTTATTGTCTCAGGAACAGGGGTTGTGATGGAAGAAAGGGCTCATGGGAGAGGGTGGGGAGTGAGGAGCTCCAAGCACAAGCTCAGAAGTGGAGGGCCATTCCCAGAGATCAGGAACCATGGCCATAAGAACATCTGGAATCTCTATGTATGTTCTGTGTTTGCTTAGCTAGCGCTTCCTGGGCAGAATAAAAAGAAAAGTAAAATAAAAAAGAAGAGGAGGAGATGGCAGGGTGATGGTTGAATCTTAGGGAATTGGGGAGAGAACAGCCCTGAGGGCAGGTGAGAAAGGCAGCTGTGTCAAGGAGGGATGCAGCCTGACTCTATGCCATCTGAACTAACAAAGAGTTAACTGTGTGGGGAGTAATGAGGTCTCAGAAAGGACCCTGACATTCAGTGATGGAAAGACCAGATTAGAGCTGATATGAATCCCACCATGGTCTTCAACATACATACCTGTAAATTCTTAGTAAAGTTCATGGCATCTTGACATCCCTTAGTAAAATCACATCTTCCTGAATTGTGGCCCTTTCATTCCTTGTATTTTTATCTATTCTAGTCAAAGATTGTTATTTTATGTGGGACTAAGACAGGAAGAAAAGGAAACAGATTTCTTGGAACAGGTGGACTTTAAAGGTGAAGCTCTGGGAACAGAGGCTTTTTTAGTTTAGAAGGAAGACAACCACAAATAAATAAGCAAAACAAACGAAGAAAAGAAGAAACAGTAAGGAGAGAACACAGATACATCATTTCCATGTCATGTGTCTTATCAGATGCAATGACTTTACAGTCTCCCATTTACTCAATAGTATTTATTAAATACTCTGCCATGTCTAGGAACTGGACATGGTTTGCTCTGGATGAAGCATATGGGAATTAGACTTAGAGAAGCTGGGTCCATTAGGGGAGTTAAACTACCTAACAGAGGCAGGTGGTAAGAAGTGGGAGCTAGAGATCCAGAGCCAGTGCCATGGGACTCAGAGAAGGGGATCCATCTCAGCTGGGACCGTATGGGAAAGTCTTAGGGAGAAGGAGGCCTGAGAACTAGGTCTTGAAGAATCACAAGTGAGATTTTGTCATGTCAACCTGGTGGGACACCTTTGGTGAGGAGAACAGGAAGGACCAAGGCACAAAATGAGACAGTGCAGGGCTCAGTAAGAGGAAAAGGCCTGGGCCAAAGGAGGCCTGCTATGGACTGGGAGAAAGCTATGTTGGAATGAAGTTCCAAGCCAAGAATTGGAGGTTCTTGAATTCCTTTTTGGTCAATGGGGAGATACTGGTCGCTTCTGGCTTGTCCATAGACGGCTGGAAGAAGTGGTGTGCAGGCTGTGGATAATGCTCTGGGGCTACGGCGAATGCAGAAGCCCACCTCCCCTGCTTACTGTAAATGATGATGTCATCAATGTAATTACCAGTGCCACTCGGCACCAGTAGGCTGCTTCAGGCTGCAGTGGCCACTGCTGACGAAAGAGCTCTGCATGAGAAAGAAGTTACAAAAGTCAGAGACATTGTGAGGCGACTCGGTGTGATGCCAAATGATGGATTCTTCTGACCCCATCACTGCTTCTCAGTGGTGGGTTGCTCTGGGCCTGCTCTCTCCAGTTCAAACTTCACTCTCTTAGTATTTGGAAGCTGAACAACCCCCTTTTTATGAAGAGTTTACACGTTAAGTGTGAGGGAAATGCCTAGTAGGGCATATACTTTAAACACACACAAATAGTCACTGTTCTTGCTATGGCAGCTTGGTGTCCCCAGTCACACTGACCTTCTGCACTAGAATTCTGAAGAACTAGATGAAGTGATTCCAAGGAAATTTGTGGAAAAATATGATCCCAGATAATCATGACCAAATCAATCGTGTTCCTAAGTGTTGGGTTTGTCCCCCAGGGTGAGCAATCCTATGTACAATGAAGTGTTATCTAGAAGTTGAATATTTGTGTACTTCAATGCCATCATCTATAGTCATTTTGAGGAGGGCTGAGGGATGCATTTAAAACTGTGGTCAGTCAGACTGGGTCCCGGGTTGATGGTACCAGCTGAGCTCCCACTTGGCAACTAGTTCTGACTCATCATGTGATAAGATGGCTTTACTGCTTTAAAAGCACTTTAAAAAGTTTTGTTATGTTATGCAGAATTCTTCATAGAAATTTCCAGAAGTCTGGTGGCAGTTAGCCAGCATATATGCATCATCAGGAAAAGATACAGTTCATCATCTTTTGAGAACTCTTCGACTATTTAGAACTGGTCTTTTATGAGCCCACCCCACATAAGGGAGCTCCTCTCTTATTATCCCATAATCTCATTTTCCTTTCATTATGTGAAATTACCCTGTTTATTTGTTTGCTCCTTGGTTATCTGTCCCTTCATGAGAATGTAAGCCTCCAGTGAGTAGGAACCTTGTCTCTCTGGCTCACTGCTGTGTTCATGCCTGGAATAGTGGGGGACCTACAATTTACCTCTTTCTATTTCTTGGGGTAGGCTTTCTGCATGCCCCTCCTTGAGGTCTGACATCCAGATATGAACCCTCTTTATCATCCCTTTTTTCTCTTCATTTTATGTTGACCCTTAGATAACATAAAAGCTGGAAGTAGGACCTGCTTAAATAGGTGCTCATTAAGGTTTTTGTTAATAGATAAAAGCACTTGATTGTCCATTGATACCCTTTGACATTGGTTTATAGTATAGTTACATAGAAGTCTTTAAAGAAGGATTAATCAATTTATACTGAAAAATGTTTCATCTTGTTTTTTTAATTTATTATTCCTTGCAATGATGCTGGAATGGGAAGGCAGGTAGGTGATGACATTATTCTTTAGCCAAAGACCCCCAGGAACTCACCTGTGGTTGAACACGCTGGGTTTGCTACTTGTTGCAGTGAGGAGGACACACACCATGGAAATCATGAGGCATCTCAGTAAGAGGGCGTGAGAAAGGAACGATAGCATTTGGTCTTGCATTCAATGCTTTTGGGGAGGGTTTGATGAAGGGTAGTTTTGATCTGTGTTGGATATTGTCACTAATTGGGGAAAATTCTGTTTTTTTTAATTTCAATTTTTATTCTTGAGAGAGAGAGAGAGAGAGAGAGAGAGAGAGACAGGGGCAGAGAAAGAGGGGACAGAGTTTCTGAAGTGGGCTCTGCATTGACAGCAGACAGCCCGATGTGGGGCTCAAACTCAAGAACTTCGAGATCATGACCTAAGCTGAAGTTGGATGCTCAACTGACTGAGCCACCAAGGTACCCTTGTGGCTGGATATCTTAATAATTCTTATGGAGACAGCCAAAAGAACAGAGGAGGCTGGAGCTGTGACTGGTAGGGAAGCAGCAGTCATTCATATTACCAAGGACAGGGAGATGGTGATCATTTTTGTGTAAGCATTGTTCTATTTTTGTCTGTGTTCAGATGATTATGAGGTGTTTTTGGTTTTGACTTGACCTGTCATGGTCACACAATGGCTTTGTCTAGTATTGATGTTCTGTAGAATTACTTATGTTCAGAAGAAGAACATCGGAGTCTAGCTGTGCGTGTCAGGCCAGTTCCTAAAGGTCAAGAGCTTCTCTCTTTCTCACAGAAAAATCACAGAGAGCTGAGGGGAGGCCTCTGCTATAATCTGGGTGAATTCTAGGAGCCAGATGAATGATATTTGAGCAGCACATGGAAAAGTCTCACCTCAAAACACTCAATCCTAAAATGTAGGCTCCATTTTTAACACATCAGTATTCTTTCATGAAGGTGAAATTTGCATTTAACAATTTAGTTGGTACTACCTGTATACAAACATGGAATAATTTTTCTATAATTTTGTACAAATAAACAGGTTTACTTAAATGTTGACAAGACTGTGGCTTTCTTTCTTTTTTTTTTAATGTTTATTTATTTTTGAGAGAGAGAGAGAGAGAGAGAGACAGAGCAAGCAGGGGAAGGACAGGAGAGAGGGAGAGAAAGAATCCCATGCACACTCCATGCTGTCAGCGCAGAGCCTGACACAGGACTTGAACACATGAACTTCTTAATTTCTCTATTCCTTCCAACCATGTCAACATTTTCATGGTGCATCAAGAAGGATTTCTCTTCTTGAGATCCAAACACCGGAGATCTACTAGGTGATAGTTACACCCACAGGCTGAAGAACTGGGACTCAACAGGTTTGAGGTAGGATACAGGTACATGCCTTTAAGGAAAATTGCTTCCTGTTAAAACTTGGTAGAGGAAGTAAGAGTGTCCTAATAGAGGCAGGAGCACTGCCGTTTAAACTCAGACTTTGAAGTCAGGTGGACCTGGATTTGAATCATCCCAGGCCTCCCATTTACCTGCTGTGTGACCTTGGGCAGGTTACCCAGTCTCTGCACATCTGTTACTTCCTTTGTAAAGTGGTGATAAGTACACCCATAAGTTTATTGAGAGGAGTAAACCAACAATGGAAACACATTACTTGCATGTAATATGTGGTAGCTTTATGTACAGGGACAACCTTAAAAATAAAACAGCCAGTTGATTTGCCTGCAAAATACATTTATTCAGGAATAACAGAGGAAGTGTAAATCAGGACAAACAAACTCGGTTAATCCACTGGCAAGTCTGGAGAACAAAGGAAAGGGGCTTGCTTTTATAGAGGAAAGGAGATAGTTGGGAGGGGCTCTTTGGAAGGAAAGTTGATTGGAGGAGGGCAGGAGTCAGGGTTGTGGCGGCTTCTCATTGGCTGGGTTGTGCTTAGTTAGGAGAGACTCTTCTTTCTTCTAGCTGGAAAATGCAAAGTAGGTTTCTGCTTGCCGGGGTCTGGGCAAGTGGTAGTGCTGGAAAGTTCCGCCTTCAGGGCCCTCTGGAAAACAGTATGGAGGTTCCTCGAAAAATTAACAGTAGAACTTCCCTATGACCCAGCTATAGCACTGCTAGGAATTTACCCAAGGGACACAGGAGTGCTGATGCAGAGGGGCACATGGACCCCAATGTTCACAGCAGTACTCTCAACAATAGCCGAGTCATGTAAAGAGCCTAAATGTCCATCAACTGATGAATGGATCAAGAAGATATGGTTTATCTATACAATGGAATACTACTTGGTAATGAGAAAGAATAAAGTCTGTCCATTTGTAGCAACATGGATGGAACTAGAGGGTGTTATGCTGGGCGAAATAAGTCAGGCAGAGAAGGACAGATACCATATGTTTGCACATATAGGTGGATTAGGAGGAACTTAACAGAGGACCATGGGGGAGAAGAAGGGGAAAAATAGTTGGGGAGAGGGAGGGAGGCAAACCATGAGAGACTCTTGAATGCTGAGAACAAACTGAGGGCTGATGGGGGTGGGGGAAAGGAGCAGGGGGATGATGGGCATGGAGGAGTTGTTGGGATGAGCACTGGGTGTTATATGTAATCCAACTTGACAATATAGTATTTAAGAAAAATAAATAAATGAGGGTTTATTTGTTTGTTTGTTTGTTTTTTGCTACCCACCAATTATTCCTCAAAGTAAGAGTCCAGGGGGAATCAGAGGGAGGTGACAATGAGGGTCTTCCCAGAATTTTCCTTGCATTCCTTGCATTCAGGGGAGATGGCTGATAGTTGTAGAAGGATCGTTTGATCCTTCAGGTGACTGAGGACTAGTTCTGATTGGTTATGAATGAGTTGTGCCATTTTGAACAAGTCTCTTCATCTTTCTGAGCCTCAATTTGTTTATAAAGGCAGAAGGTTAATGCCCGACTGTTTGCACTGACCAGAGTTTTGGTGAGGATGACGTGGGGCAGTAACAGCCCATGCAGATTTATGTGATGCCACCACAGGCAAAAAGTCGTGGTGCAAAGGCACGTGGCATTATGAAGTGTGAGACACTGTTAATGAAACTTAGAAATTGATAATCTTCTCGCTCCTAAAAAGTTGCCTTTAAAGTGAATTTCTTTTTTTTTTTTTTGCATTTTATTTATTTTTGAGAGACAGAGTAAGACAGAGCACGAGTGGGGGAGGGGCAGAGAGAGGAGACACAGAATCTGAAACAGACTCCAAGCTCTGAGCAAGCATTCAGCACAGAGCCTGACGCGGGGCTCGAACTCACTAACCGTGAGATCATGACCTGAGCTGAGGTTGGCCGCTCAACCCACTGAGCCACTCAGGCGCCCCTAAAGTGAATTTCTTTAGAGCATATTCTTTCTTTCTTTCTTTTTTAATTTGGGGGGATTTAATACACAGAAGTACAAATTTTACATGTGTTTATCTCCATGTACTCACTACCCAGATTAGAATCCATGTTTCTACCACGCAGAAGTTTTCATCATACCCATTCCGAGCCAATATCCCTTCCCTGCAGCGGCTGCCATTTCTGTCACCACTGATTGGTTTTTGCCTGTACTGCAATTTCATATAAATAGAATCATAAAGTGTGTTCTCATTTGTGTCTGGCTTATTTTGTTTTCATAATGATTAGGAGAGTCTTTCTGTTTGTGTGTGTCAGTAGTTTTTTTTTTTTTCCTTTTTCTTTTTTAATGGTAAGGAGTATTCCTTAGGATTCTGCAGTCTGTACCAGCCATTCTAATGGTGATGGACCTTTGGGCTATTTCCAGTTTTCAGCTGTTGTAAGTAAAGCTGCTATGAAGTTTTTAATCTTTTATTTATATTTATTTACTTATTTAGAGAGAGAGAGTGAGTACAAGCAGGGGAGGGGCAAAGAGAGAGGTGGAGCAAAAGAGAATCTCAAGCAGACTCTGGGCTGTCAGCACAGAACCTGATGTGGGTCTTGATCTCATGAACCATGAGATCATGACCTGAGCCAAAATCAAGACTTGATCCTCAACTGACTGAGCCACCCAGGCACCCCTCTTATCTTTTAATATTGGTTTTTATTATATAATTTCAGATGTGTTTCCTGGGAGCCATTTTGACCTTGACAAGTAATAGGAAACATCAAATATTTAAACGAAACCTCCCACACTTACAGGACAATGACAATTTCTTTTTTTTATTTTTAATTTTTAAAAATAAAAAATATTTTTAATTTACATCTAAGTTAGTTAACATATAGTGCAATAATGATTTCAGGAGTAGATTCCAGTGATTCATTCCCTACATATAACACCCAGTGCTCATCCCACCAAGTGTCTTCCTTAATGCTTTTTACCTGTTTAGCCCATCCCCCCCACAACCCCTCCAGCAACCCTCATTTTCTTCTCTATATTTAAAAGTCTCTTGTGTTTTGCTTCCCTTATGTTCATCTGTTTTATATCTTAAATTCCACATATGAGTGAAGTCATGTGATATTTGTCTTTCTCTGACTGACTAATTTCGCTTAGCATAATACCTTCTAGTTCCATCCATCTTATTGCAAATGGCAAGATTTCATTCTTTTTGATTGCCGAGTAATAGCCCATAGTGTGTGTGTGTGTGTGTGTGTATACACCACATCTTCCTTATCCATTCATCTGTCGATGGACTTGTGGGGTTTTTTCCATACTTTGATTATTGTTGATAGTGCTGCTATAAACACTGGGGTGCATGTGCCCCTTTGAAACAGCACACCTGTATCCCTTGGATAAATGCCTAGTAGTGCAATTGCTGGGTCGTAGGGTATTTTTAACTTTGTGAGGAACCTCCATACTGTTTTCCAGAGTGGCTGCACCAGTTTGCATTCCCACCAGCAGTGCAAAAGAGATCCTCTCTCTCCACATCCTTGCCAACACCTGTTGTTGCCTGAGTTGTTAACATTGGCTATTCTGACAGGTGTGAGGTGATATCTCATTGTGGCTTTGATTTGTATTTCCCTGATGATGAGTGATGTCGAGCATTTTTTCATGTCTGTTAGCCATTGGATGTCTTCTTTGGTAAAGTGTCTATTCATGTCTTTTGCCCATTTCTTCTCTGGATTATTTGTGTTTTGGGTGTTGACTTTGATAAGTTCTTTATAGATTTTGGATACCAATCCTTTATCTGATAGGAGACAGTTCTATCAGAAATTGATAATTTCAAATGCCATCATTCCTGTAAGTAAATCACAACATCCTAAAGCCAGTCTCTGACCTCAGTTTGCCCTTTGGCACACAAGCTGAGTAGTCTCCAGCAGGGTTTTTCATTCTGCAGATTGGGAACCACCAGTGTATTGTAAAGTAAGAAAAAAATCTTTTCTGAGGAAATAGAACATAAGAAGAAAACTCAAACCCAGTATTTTCTGGGTTGTAACTGTAAAGGGAAAATTGTCCTGAATGCTGAGTGATGGAATCTTCTTTCCGGGAAGAAACTAACATTCCTGCTAAAACATTGAAGATTTTGTGAGGTTAATGGGGTTAAGACTTGCTCAAGGAAATGGGTTACCTACCCACCCAACTGACTGTCAGTATCAGTTAAGAATCTAGTAACCTTTATCCAAATACAGGAAAGCCTTGGATTGTGAGTAACTTGTTCTGTGAGTGTTCTGTGAGACAAACAAACATTTTTGATAAATTTTAACTTGGTAAACAAGCCATGTCTTGCTATACAAGTAGTATATGACGCCAAATGTCACATGATAACAACTGAGCCAATGGTTCTTGAACTTCTCTTTGACATACAAGTGCTTTGGATTACGAGCACATTTCTGGGACAAATTATGCTCACAAGCCAAGGTTTTCCTGTTTCCCTTTTCTTTTACTCGTTAGTCTAACAATAACCACTTTATTTTTCCATAAAATAGTCCCACCACAAATAAATATTTGAATGGCTTACTAGAGGACTTTTGTTTTTTGAACTGTAAGAATGTAAAAATAACTCTGAAATGTGTTCCTAATTAGACTGATAAAAAGTTTCCTTAACACTACGTAAAATATTTTTCTTTCTGTGGGTGAGGATAAAAAAGTCTGAAAGTCACTGATCGCAGGGGACAGGACAGTGGCAGCCTGGTGGAAACGAACATGTGGGAAGTGGTGTTTTCCCAGGTTGGGACCCTAGATCTCTGCAGGGGGTTACAGAGACTCTCATCCCCCAGCAGTACCTTCTAGAGAGGAGACGAGGTGTGGGTTCACCAAGGGATCCCTGCAAACAGGATCTGAATCAGAACACCACTCTGGGCCAGCTCTTGCCTCTGTGTGAGTGGGCTGAGTAGCCTCAGACCAGGATGACTGAGGTGGCCGACAGGTGAAGGGTGGGTCTGAAAGGCAGAGGGCAAGAAGCTGGAGTCTACAATCACCTTATGGGTCTTACATCTTCTTGGAAGTCTTGGCCATGGAAAGCAACATCTCATGGCCTCACTAGATGGTAAAACTCACAAACACGTGAAGTTGCCTGTCAATGATTCTTGCTCTTACCCAGCTGCAAGGACATCCCTAGGCCATAGTGCGTATGCAATAACATCTGTAGAATGAATGGATGTGAACCTTCTGTCACCAAGGGGTCCTGATGTGGCTTCCTCTGCCCAGAAGTCCTTTTTCTTCCTTCCTTCCTTCCTTCCTTCCTTCCTTCCTTCCTTTCTGTTTTATTTATTTCTGAGAGAGAGAGAGAGAGAGACAGCATGAGCAGGGGAGGGTCAGAGAGAGAGGGAGACACAGAATCTGAAGCAGGCTCCAGGCTCTGAGCTAGCTGTCAGCACAGAGCCCGATGTGGGGCTTGAACCCACAAACTGTTTGATCATGACCTGAGCTGAAGTCGGACGCTTAACCAACTGAGCCACCCAGGCGCCCCTCAGAAGTTCTTTCTCTACTTCCTTGGACAGGTCAGAGCCTAGGCCAGGGCTGGTTGATAATTGCTCTTCCTGGTTCCTGGGCTTCTAACTTATCTGTTTCTTTCCCAAAGGGCCATGGGCCTGGAGCCTGACTGATGGGCTTTTGGCCAGGGCCGTCAGAGTATGTGATCACCTGGATCCTATTTCCAGGGACTTTGTGCAAGCTGTTGGCTCTCAGTATGACCAGTCATAGGAAAGAGGAAATTAACAGAGAAAGAAAAATAGAACATAGATAATTATTGTAAATATGACAGCAAGGGAAGGAAAAGGAGGGTATGTTTACTGTATCAGTGAACAGTGAATGGAATATTAGATGAGCAAACCCCTAAAAATGATTGAAGGTATATCAATATTTTATAAAGGAGGTAATTGGGCAATACGTGCTGAATTGGTTGCCTGGTATATACATTCAGAAATCATGAATTTTAGAATATAAAATAAATCATGTTTGCATATCTCTGTTTATTACTCTGCTGGAAATAATTTGATCTGGTTAGTATGACTTAGTACTATGGGCTTCAAAAAGTATGTTTTCTTCTTCTTTTTCCCCACAAAGTAAAATATTTAAAAGCAGGCTGACCATTTTATTTCTTTACTTGCTTGTTTCCATTGGGTTTTAGCTTGGGTTCTGCAGAAGGCAGAGGCAGAATGGAAGGCTTATGGAAGATTTTGCTGGGGAGTGTGATCTCCAGGAAAGGAGGAACACTATATTACTGAGTCGCCTGTCACAATTACCTGCAATCACCGATTACTGGTGGCAGGATCATGTTGGACCCTCCTTAGGAGCCGTATGAAATGCGTCTCAAGACTGCCCATCAGGGGAAGAAAGAGGAAGGACTGCCCATCAAGTTCTGTTCCCTGCAGATCATAGGTTTGCCTGTAAGATGTTAACTCTCCCATCTTCCAGATTAGAGATTTGTGGGCACCAAGGGGGTTCCCGAGGCATCCCACTCTGTGTCCATAGAGAGGCGCTGTGCCGGCAGTAGGAGCCTTGAGGTGTAAGTGGCAATGACAAAAGCTTCGGTGGGTGCCCCAGTGAAGGCCGAAATAAAAGATAAGTTAGGTTGAGGGGGGCCAAAATCGTAAATAAGAGATGTCCTATACAAATGGCGAAGCAGTAACACCATACAGGTTACTCCTTGGGACAATGTTTTGGTCAGAAAGATAGAGAATGAAAATATTTAGACATTGGCTTCAGACTTGGATTTGGTTTCTTCTTAGTAGTAATCTTAGTACAGTAAAGTCTTAATATATTTGCTCAGAGCTAGAAAAAACAACACAAAGTTCCAGTTGAAAGACTTACCAACAAATCACTTCTGAACGCCATTGCATGGTGGTTCCTCGCAAGGCACACGTTCTCTCTGAGATTCTATCCACAGCCTGAAAGTCTGTATGATTCCCATCTTGAAATTACCATGTCAGCTTCTCTTCTGAACTGAAGGTCCGTTTAGTTTATTACCTTTAAGAATCTTCCCATAGGAACTTGCAGTATAACCTATCTGTGACAGAAATCAACACTGAAATCTTACCCCCTTGCCTGGTTAGTCTATATGAGTGGAATGCATAGGGCGGGGGCTGACAGGGAGGTGTCTCTGATGCTTTTCTTTCCTCTGTCTTTCACTTCCTTCCCACAATCAACCAGTTGTGAAGTTCCAAGCCCACCCCTTCCTATCTGCAGCTCTGCCTTGTCTTTTCTCTTCCCTGGTATGTCGTCTTTTTTCTCTTCCTTGAAGTGGCTTTGTTCATTCATCTCCTCTGGCCTGGGTTACAGCCACAAATGGCCTCCTGACTGTCTGTCTTCTTCCAATTTCCTCTGCCCATCTTCTGGGAGAGTGTCACTGACTGCCTAGACACCAAGGCGGGGGGGGGGGGAGGCAGGAGAAGTCACATGGTCTGGTGATTCTCAACCAACAGAAAAGAAGTCATCTAGGTGGGATCTGAGGGTTTTTTCACAATTACCAAAATTGGGTCTTGCATGTTCTCCAAATCTACCAGTAGTTGTGATGTGATTCCCACTCCTTCCTTCCATGACTTCTTCACCTGTAACCTTCTGGGAGGTGGGTTCTTAGACACTCAGTACTGTTCTTTGTCCCCCATAAGCAAGTGTTTGTGACATGCTGCAGGATGACTGTGTACATTTAGTGGTGCCTGGAGATCTGGGAGTGATGTTGGACCTACAACACAGAACATTCTCCACAAATACTACAGGAAGGCACATGCAAGGAGTCAGTGTCCAGCAGGACCTTCTTGGCTCTTAGCCCAGTTTTGATTTTCTGCCTCATTTGCTGGTTAGGGGAAAAAAAGATGATTTTGGTGAAACTTCTGGGGAGGGGGGTAATTTAACCAAGTGATTGTTGGAAAGCATGGTATAACAGGTAGGCTATTGCCTAATGTTGCAGTAATATGGATTTCCTGTGGGCCAGCTACATTCAGTCTTGAGTGAAGGCATTGAGAGACATAAAATGTGGAAGGTATATTCCCCTCAAAATGCAGGGGGCAACCTATATACATGGACCAAGTACAAGGTCAGAGAACCCAGGGCTGAAATGTAGGGGCCGACAAGAGGCTGTTGGAGGAGATTTTGCAGCGTCTTTAAGAGCCAGTCATGGAACAAAATCTACAGAGGAAACATCCTGGCCTTAGACTGTGTTTTAGAATCATAGCTCACAACATATCCAGTGCATTTGCCTGGTTTCCATAAAGTAGGATGGTGAGAGAACATTTCATCCACATGGAGTTTCCACTGAGGTTCACAAGGCACCTTTTCTGGTCATTCTAGTTACCGGCTATTTTTCTGGGATTATGAAACATGTGAAGGAAGGAAGAAAACATTCAGTCATCCGTCTGTTTTTTTGCTTACTTTGCATGATAGAATTTTAAACTGTTCTTTTAAATGTTGGCAGCTTGTAGACTGAGATGCTGCAAATCTCTCAGAGAGATTCCAATCATGGGTTAATGAAAGCTGTAAGGAAATCAGTGTGGACGTGTTGCCTTCTATCAGTGTTTACTGTGTGGCATGGAGATTAATTTTCTTTTAATTAGAATAATCAGTGTGGCCTCAATTTCTTTAATGAATGCCAGGTTAAATCCATTACTTATTTCCCAGCTGTGAATGAGTTCCATTCTTCATTAACATTTGCATGTTCCAGAGGTCAGATTTTTCTTTCTTTATGTAACAGGAATTTTTCCTTTTGTTTCATGGTTAGGATATTTAACTTGTTGTCTCTGTCAAAAACTGAACAGAAATAACATTTATCACTGCTCCTTGGGTTGGATGGATTCATTTAGCTTAGGGCAAAACCTACCAACACCTGACAAAAATATTTATGCTTGAGACAAATGTTAGATGATTGCTTCAGTTAGGTCAAGCTCAGCACCTGTGCTATGGGCTGAATTGTGCCTCCCACCCTGACCCTTCATATACTGAAGCTCCAATGCCCTATTCCTCAGACTATGACTATGTTTGGAGACAGAGCCTTTAAAAACGCTTCATTAAAATGAAGCTGTTGGGTGAGTTTTAATTCAACCTAACTGGTGGTCTTGTAGGAAGAGAAAATTTGAACACACACAGAGACACCAGGAATGGAACAGAGGAAAGACCAAGTAAGGATACAGAAAGAAGGGGGCCATTTGTAAGCCAAGGAGAGAGGTCTCAGGGGAAAACAAAGCTATCAGCACCTTGACCTGTGGCTTCAAGCCTCCACAACTGTAAGAAAATAAATTTCCAGGGGCACCTGGGTGGTTTAGTTGGTTAAGCATCTGACTTTGGCTCAGGTCATGATCTCACGGTTCGTGGGTTCGAGCCCTGCGCCTGGCTCTGTGCTGACAGCTAGCTCAGAGCCTGGAGTCTGTTTTTGATTCTGTATCTCCCTCTACCTCTGACCCTCCCCTGCTCACACTGCCTCTCTCTCTCAGAAATAAATAAAAAAACATTAAAAAATTAAAAAAGAAAATAAATTTCCATTGTTTAAATCGTGCAATCTTTGGTATTTTCTTACAGCAGCCCTAGCAGACTAATACAACATCCAACACCAAGTTTATTATTTCTTTGTTCAAATCCATGTTCATTCATTCTGTGGCAAAGGCATTTACTGCTCACCGAATATCCGTATAATTTCCCCTGAAAGCCCTGTGGACCTACATTAGGTGGAGCCATGCAGTAGTTCTGATCTGTGGGTGACACCAATCTTATCCCCTGTCACAGCGGCCAAGGAGGCTACTATTTCAGAGGCAGACCTCCAGGATTGTAGGGGTTCCATCAGGTGCCTGGAAGACTGACTGGAACAAAACTCCCATCAACCAGTGTAGAGGATGTCTCCCAGATGAGAAAGAACTCATTACTATCTTAAGCCTAGGATTTGGAGGCTTTAATTTGCTTCTTCAGCTCAACTGTGTTTATCATGCATGACCAGTACAATCTCCATCCCCTTAGTTCACCTGGGAATGTAAACTTAACCATGTACTTGGACTCTCCTCACTTCATAATTTCACATCTGATAGATCATTAGTCTTTTCCATTCTACTTTTGCAACATTCCACAGATCTGTCCCTACTTTCCATTCACAGAACTGCCATTGTTCCCTCAACAAATGATAGTGATGATGACGACCCTTGTTCCAGGCTCTGCTGTAGTGCTTTACATATATGAAGTCACAGAACCTCATAACCTATGAGGTAGGTACTATTATCATCCACTTTTGCAGGTAAAGAGATTGAGGTACAGAGAGTTTAAGTAACTTGCTCAAGTTCACACAACTAGTGAATGACAGAGTTAGGATTTGAATATCGTTAATCTGGTTTCCACTGCTTTTGAATAAACTCAGGCATTAATGTCCCTCCAAGTTCTAATCCCAGGGTACCTGCTCATTCTCTTCTCCCATCAAGGACAACCTTCTACCTTGACTACTTCCGACCTCTTACTCTAGTGACAAGCTAGATTGTTTCTCCAAACCAATCCTGCCAACCTCTGTTTCATTGTTCAAGCTCTTCCATCGGAATCACTGCCCTATTTCCCATTCCCTCTCCCCCTTGGTCCTTTAGATCTACATCCTGTGCATCCTGCAATGTCCTGCTCATTTGGTAGCTCTTTTGGGAAGCCTTCTTTGGATCATCTTCATTCAACACTCCTGTAATCCCTTGCCTATACTTCCTTTTGGGCACTCATGTTTCATATATTTGTGTATGTGTTTATCTTTCTCCATGAAGTATAAACTGCCTGAGCGCTGGGACCATGTTTTCTTTGTCTTTAGATCCCGTCAGTAGATAATGAGTACCAGTGCATTGCACAGAATTGTTGAGCTGTAGGTGTGAATTGTAATTAATTAAAAATGTCCTTGAATGCATTGGTACTTAACAGAATATAATAATGTTATCCCTTCTCACGTTACCACCATGACTTAGAATTCCCAATCACGCTGAGTGAAAGTGACTTTGTTAACATCAGAACATTTTTTTTCCCCCTTCATTCCTCTATCTGCTATCATTTCTCATCTGTGTTATGTTAGCAAATTGTTCCTTTGGTTTTTACATTAGAGCTGAGTTTCAATAGATTTCAATTATTTCTTAGCTTTGATTTATTGATTAGGAGCAGTCTTTTATCCTGGTCGTACTTTTCTTTTCTTCTTCTTTTTTTTTTTTTAATGTTTTATTTATTTCTAGGAGAGAGAGAGAGACAGCGTGAGCAGAGGAGGGTCAGAGAGAGAGGGAGTGACAGACTCTGAAACGGGCTCCAGGCTCTGAGCTTGCAGTCAGCACAGAGCCCAACGCGGGGCTCGAACCCATGAACTGCGAGATCATGACCTAAGCGAAAGTCGGACGCTTAACCGACTAAGCCAGCCAGGCACCCCAATGGTGGTACTTTTCAAGAGTGTGGTGATAGACGTTCCAGCAAATTGAAAGAAAAGAGAAGGATGGTGTCCCTGCCATTTTCTCCTGCAAATTTCTCCTTTGAGCATTTATGAAGCCTCAGGCCTCTTCTCTCTCACAGGTGGGCAGGAAGCTGAAAGGAAAGTGGAGTTTGGTCACTCTTGCTGCAAGTGTTCCTGGCTCAAATGAAGGATGGAATTGAAACCTGAACAGTATTTTCTGAGGATTCCAAGTGATCATTATTCCTCAAGAATGTATTTGTGTTAATTGAATTCTTACATAGGCACACATTTTCCATGGTATGGCAGCCTTTCTCCAAGATGGCCTCCAATGGTCCTTGCCTCCTGGTATTTATGCTTTTGTGTTGTCCTCTTCCACACTAAATAAGGGTGCAATCCCATGCTTCTTTGTTTATTTTTAAAGTAAGTTGTACATCCAATGTGGGGCTTGAACTCACCACCCAGAGATCAAGAGTCGCATGCTCTATGGACTGAGCAAGGAAGGTGCCCGGGGAGCAATCCCATGTTAAGCAATAGGATACTGCAAAAGCGATGAGGTATAATTTCCCAGGCTAGATTATAAAAGAAATTTTGGTTTCTACCTTGCTCTAGTTGATCACTTGCTCTGGGGGAAGCCAGCCTCCGGGTAGTGAGGACCTGGACAGATCTTTGGAGAGGCCCATGTGGCAATGAACTGAGGCTTCCTGCCAACAGCCAGCACCAACCTGGCAGCCATGTGAGTGAACCTTCTTGGAAGTCGATGCTTCATTCCTAGCCAACCCTTCAGATGACCGTGGCCTCAAATGACATCTTGTCTTTAATTCAGGAAAGACTGGACCTAGATCAGCGCAGCCAAGTTGCTCCCCAAATCGTGACTTACACAATTTGTGGGAAATGATAAGTGCTACAATTGTTTTCAGCTGCTAAGTTTTTAGGTAATTTTCTGTGCAGCAATACATAGCTAATACACATGGCATGTGCAGTTTGATTTTACCAGTTCTTCGTGAATCCATAGTCTTTTCAGTTCTATTTTTAGCAATATACAGAACATGACCCTTTATATAGCAGAAGTAAAAATCAGTGGCATAAAGGAAAAATCACCATGGTTCAGTCAAATGCTCAGCATAGACAGATTGCCTCAGTTTCTTGCTTCAGTTGTGCCTGGACCCCTGAACTGCCTCATGGAATCCTCCCCCCCGCCCTGCGTCATCGCAAGATTCCTTTGCTCCCTCCCCTTAGCCACCCTTACCCCTCTCTCAGGTGCATCATTACTGCCATCAGGACTCAGGGCCACCCACTGACCCCAGGTCAACCTGGACCTCCATGCTTCTTACATGTGTTGTCATGCCTGACTGCTCACTGGGGATGTCATGACTTTGAGGATAGTTGAGGAAGATGTTCTTCATCAGTCCTGGAAGGAAAGAAAACATGCTGAGAAGCCCATGCATGTGCAAAACCACCTAAGAGGCCAAATCTTTTGGCAACTGAAAGAAAGGACTGAAAGCAGTGAAGTCTGCATTTCATTGGGTGGGGGGTGGAGTAGGTGGTGGGGAGAACATGAATCATTCACAATGTCAATGGACCAAACTAGCCCCCACCACACACAACTCCAAGTGGAGGACCTCTTCGACACCATTACCTGAATGAGCAGGTGAAAGCATCAAAGCTAACTTGCTGAAGACGGGCCTTACGTGCTGGCATGAGTATCTGCTTGAAAAGTACACCTGGAGGCAAACACAGCTAAGATGAAGTCATGGATGACTTCCCTCTGGCCTTGAAAAAGGTGGCCTGGCCCACTCCTCTCTGTTTAAGAAGGTGCCTCTCTGGTTGACTGGGGAAGTCACCTGCCTGAGACACTCAATCTTCCCTCTCTCCTGTGTTTCCTTTCTCAACCTTCTTCCTTCTTTATGCCCTTACTTACACGTGGGCACAATTATAAAATGGATCTTTACAATTCTGAACAGTGTGTTTGAAGCACTTAGTTAATTAGTGGAAATTCCGCATTGCTTTAGAGGTAAGGAGTATGGAATGCATTTCGTGAAATTCTGTAAGGATTAATTTTATTATTTTAGTAAGATAAAAACTAAAACAGATACTTTAAGAGTATGTGTGTTTCCTATAAAATGTTTGTAAACACAAGCCGTCACTCATTTAAACATTTGCTATGGATCTATACCATTTAGAGAGAAATGAAAGTTAAAATCTGCATGGTTAATATATTCAGTGTTCAAACCATACTGGGTAATTTAGGCAAGAAAATAAACTGCATCTACTTTGAGTGAATCTGCAAAATCCCATAGTTGCCAAATTTTCACTTAGCTCTGTCTGGCACAGATAGATTTTTGGGAAAGAGATCAATAATTTTACTATAGGGATATATATAACACTTGTTACTGCTTACCTCAAATCACTTAGGGTTTTAATCTACTGATGCTCACTTAGAATGAACAGGTCAAACTTGGCTAAGCATCCATTGACAGTGGCCTTAGGTGGTCCAAAGCAGTCATGGTAACTTATCTGAGTCCTGGGGTCTAAGGGGCCACAGAAGGTTCTGATCCTTTCTAACCTCCTTGGGAGCTCAGATCTTCTCTGAGGATCATGGTCAAGTCCCGGCCCACTTGGACGGCTCTAACCTCTCTGTCCTAATGTTCTAAGCCCTATGGGATGAGTTAGAAAGCCACCAGCCCTGAGCCTATGGGGCAGGGTCGGCCCTTTGCCCCTCTAGCTCCCCTCCCCCCCTTCCCTGCTGCCCAGGACTGGTAGGTTCAGGCTGGCTCCTAGTAGCACAGCCCGGTTCTGGGACAGAATGGTGCCAACTGCCTTTTCCTATTCCTGGTGTCACTCAGGCACCTCACAAAGTTGTCACTCCCCATCCCACTCCACCCACACCTGGACAAGAGCTATTGTGTTATTGAAACTGCCATGGGCACTTCCTGGGAACATGGCATTCATCAAACAGAAACCCACAGGGAAAGTATGAACAAATTCTCTAAGTGTTTGCTTCCCCGGAGACTGCCAGCTAGGAGAGTGCCCTGCGTTGCTTAGCGGGGACCCACGGTGCAGGGGGGTGGGCCCTGGGCTAGCACCCCAACTCCCAGTCAGGAGGCCTGTTCCTGCCGCTCTCTAGGGAATGTCTGGAAGGGCGCACTCTTCTCCGGCCGGGCAATCCATCTACCTGCAGCCCAAAGCCCGTTCTTGTGACGCGTTCTCTGACGTGGCTGGGACACCCAAGGACGGCCTTGGACGAAAGCCCGAAGTGGGTGGGCTTGCTCTGTTGGTCTCTTTCCTTTGAGACCTCCTGCCCTAGGGACCCTTTCTGGGCTTTCTCATCTTCCCTCCCATGCTCTTGTTCCATGCATCACCCCTTCTCAGCACTATCCCCCCCACCCCCCTCCCCGGGGCCAGCAGGTTTCATCTGGGACCGTCTTTCCCTCCATCAGTTAGGACCATATGGGCCTCACCCTCTCATCTCCTCCAGGCCCTCCCGCCAGCGCCCCACTGCCTGCTGGTTCTGAGGGAGCGGCCGCTCGCTCGGCACCTGTAACAATCACACCTCATGTCCCGGCCGGCAGCGGGGGAGGCCGGCGCAGCCTTACGCAGGGACACTCCGGGTGGCAGCCCCTGGGAAGCATCTCCAGGGTGGGGCGGGCCTGCACATCTGGTCTCAGATGACACAAAGTCTGCCAGCTACAGCTTCAGGCTCGCAGGGCTCTTTCATTCTGCCTGCATTTCTCCGGAACTTTCATTTAGTTGTCAACACTTCAGAATTAGGAGACTTCGCATTAAAAAAAATCTGGGGGCCCCTGGGGCTCAGTCCATTAAGCACCTGACTTCAGCTCAGGTCATGATCTCACGGCTTGTGAGTTCTGGGCACCCCCTCCCCCGCAAGTCTGTGTCTCCCTCTCTCTCTGCCCCTCCCCACTCATGCTTTGTCTCTGTCTCTGCCTCTCTAAAAACTAAATAAACATTAAAAGAATCAAAAAACATACAAAATCTGTGTTTCTGGACTCTCTTGAAAACCTGGAGATATGGCCATGTGGAGCCTGAATAGATCTTTGTGGATGTGAAGAACGGTCTCTGTATTGAATGTGCAAATGGGCGGAGTGAGTGCCCTTTCCTGGGTCCCTGAGGGCTGGAGGCTGGGGAAGGCCTTGCTGGTAGAGGTGAGGATCCACCAGGACCCTGGGGGGCTGAGGCCTGGTGCCCATCTGGAGGAAGTCAGGGTCAGGATTCTGTGCTCAGAACCTGCATGCCTGCAATCAAAACACAGTGACAGAAATAGGTGACTGAGTCGCACCTGAATTAACATGATTTCACAATGAAGCCAATGTCAACACTTCTAACCAACTCACAAGCTGTATTGCTCAGGAAGTTTATTGGAGGTCAGGAGAGATCAGTTCTGGGGAGGTGGAGGGTGGGGCTCAGGGCCAGCCTCAGGGGGTGTGTGACCTGACCTGAGCAGTCACAATGCCATGCTTGGAAGGGCCTCATGCTGGGTTTGATGCTCTGTTAATGTTGTCTTGAAATTATTGCTAATCTTTGAACAAGGGCCCCAAAGTTTCATTTTGCACCTTGCACCCTCCCCAGATTATACAGCCACTACTGGCAGAGCTTAACAAAAGCAGAATGCCCAACTTCATCAAGAGGATATATATATTTAAAAATTTTTAAATGTTTATTAATTTTTGAGAGAGAGAGAGAGAGAGAGAGAGAGAGAGGGAGACAAAGAATCTAAAGCAGGCTCCAGGCTCTGAGCTGTCAGCACAGAGCCTGATGTGGGGCTTGAACTCACAAACTGTGAGATCATGATCTGAGCCTAAGTAGGATGCTCAACTGACTGAGCCACTCAGGCGCTACAGACCAAAAGGCTATTTTAGAGACTGGATGCTTTGAAGAGATGCAGTGTAGATGGGTGCACTGCAGCGCTGCTGTTCTGAGCAGAGTGATTTCGTGTAATACTGTGCTAATCAGTAAAATCAGAGAGTCCAGTTCATTGATAGTAGAGCTTGTAGGAGAATGTGGAAACAATGGAACACATTGGTGAGTGATCAGAAAGCTATCGCTGTCTCAAGGAGGGTCCAGGCCACCCCTTCTGTGCAGACTGTTGGGGGTGCGGACCAGAGCCAGCGAGGACCATGTGTGGAGTGAACGTGGTAGGAAGCTGCCGTTCCTCATAGCCTTTGCACGCAGGGAAACAGCTCCGGATGCCCCTGAGTCTACTCAGGGTCGCTACCTTCCTTCCAAAGGAATACAGTGCAGCTATCAGGCTTCCACAGCGTTAACTCACCGAATGCTTTGAGAACATAAATGCTCCAAATGGAATACTCCTGCAAGTGTATTATATCTGAGTCTTTGGCTAAATTTTCTAGTTCATATAGTAATTAAAAAGTGACCTTATGTAGGTGGTGACGTGTTGAATTGTGTCCTCCAAAAGATGTATTGAAGTCCTCACGCCCAGTACCTCGAAATGTGATCTGATTTAGAAATAGGGTCCTCGTGGTTGTAATTAGTTCAGATGAAGTCATCCTGCACAAGGGTGGACTCTTAAACCAGTATGACTGGTGTCCTTCTAAGAGCAGGGAGGACACTCCCACTCCCCCTACCCCCCCCAGGGATAGGACCTTGTGATGATGACACCTTGCTGAGGCTACAGGCCAGGTATTGTCAAGGCCTGACAGCCACTACTGGGAACTTGGGAGAGGCGGGGAAGGATGCTCACCTTGCTAGAAGGGGCGTGGCTCTGAGGGACCTTGATTTTGGATTTCTAGCCCCTGGAATGTGAGAGAACAGATTTCTGTTGCTTTAAGGCCCTCAGTGTATGGTATTTTGACACAGCAGCTCTGGAAACCAGTGCATAGGTATTCCCCAAATATACATTTGTTTCTTTTAGGTAAATTTAGTTCTTCCTAGATGCATTTAGATTCTAAAAAGAGGAGCTCTATATTTTTGAATCTCTAGATCTCACGTTAAGCTCCCCCGATTTTTGTGGCATAAGTAAACTTAAGTATTTTTTAAAGTTTGTTTGTTTGCTTGTTTATTATTTATTTATTTGTTTGTTTATTTATATTTAGAGAGAGGGAGTGAGAGAGAGAGAGACTGTGCAAGTAGGGGAGGGGCAGAAAGAAAGAGGAAGGGAGGGAGGATCCCAAAGCAGGACCCACACAGAGCCCAATGTGGAGCTTGAACCCACAAACTCTGAGATCATGACCTGAGCCGAAATCAAGTGTCAGATGTTTAACCGACTGAGCCACCCAGGCACCCCTAAACTTCAGTATTTAAAAAAAAAATTTAAATGTTTATACATTTTTGAGAGAGAGAGAAAGAGACAGAGCACAAGTAGGGGAGGGGCAGAGAGGGAGGGAGACACAGAATCTGAAGCAGGCTCCAGGCTCTGAGCTGTCAGCATAGAGCCCGATGTGGGGCTTGAACTTACAAACCGTGAGATCATGACCTGAGCTCAAATCGGACACTCAGTGGACTGAGCCACCCAAGCACCCCTAAACTTAAGTATTTTTGATGTATACAGTAGTACATGATACTATAGTACTAAGAAGTGATTTTAAAGTAGCCTGTATTATATTTTAAAAGGGCTGTCATTAATGAGTGTGTAACTACCATAGTGAGTGTGTTGGAATTCTGGAATATAATCTTGGCAGTGTCATTTTTCTCTCCTATTGTCCCTCAGAATTCTCTGTGGACTTGGTCTTCTCTCTGGCTCTAGGAGAAAGAGCTAGAAGCTTTTCTGGTCATTTTCAGAGTTTTTCTGGTCACTTTCCACTGACCAGACTCGACCCAGTGATGAATATGATCGGGTCGGTAGAATATCAAAGCTTGAACCTTCTGTAAGGTGTTTTTCCTTCCCGCAGCTCTGGTCTTCAGCCGGAGAGGGACCTGCCCCAGCCTGGCGGTGGTGTTGGTGAGGCTCACAGCGGGTGTGGGCCTTCATCTCTCTGTCTCTGCTCAGGGCTTCTAGGGCTCCCCCTCCCGCACCCCCCCCCCCAGGCAGCTACCTAGATGTTCAGACCTCCAGGATTTGCAGTTCAGGGCAGGCAGAGGAGGTCAGGGAAGCAGGAAAACTGACTTTTCATGATTCAAAATGGCTGCCCCACAGCTTCATGTTAATCATCACCTTTTCCCCTTGGAACTCACCACTTTCTAACATACTGTACATTTTACTTCTTTGCTATGTTCATTGTTTGTTTTTCATCTCCTCCCACTAACACAGAAGGCAAAAATCATGGTTTTCTTTGCTGACATATCCCAAGCTTGGAAAAGAATGCTCGGCAATCATAGACGCCTAGCGGACGTTTGTGGAAGGAATGTACGAATTCAGGAAAGTGATGTGCATCATCTTTCTGGGCTTGACAGGTGTGGAAAGCTAACTTTTTTTTCTTGCGTCCTTCTGTGAGATGCTGGGAGTTCCCCTCCCCTAGTCCAGACCCGAATTTATATCACGGGGGCTCTCACAGCTCCTCACGTGGGTGAAACATCTCTGTTGCCTCCATGGCCGTTGTCACCCAGCTGCAATTTTTCAGCTGCTTTATGCTGAGATTCCCGAACCCTCCATGAGGCCCCTTTGACCAGGATGCATGACCACCTTTGCCTCAGCTCCCCCAGCCCCACCTGGTCCTCTCTGGGGCTTTACTTTTGGTTTTCGGGAAACACTCTTGCTTTCTTGACAAAGGCTGGCAGAGTGGCCCGTCCCCACGGCGCTACCTCTACTTGCTCTGCTGGCCCAGCAGGGAGCCAGCTCAGGTGGGTTCCCCGGGACTGAGTCAGGGGCTAACTCACTGTGCTACCAAGAGGACTGTTGACGCCTACCCCCTGGGGTGTTGAAGTCAGGGGCCAAGCCCCTTCAACTTGCCTTCTTGGAGGTGGATGAGGAGGGGGCCTTCAGCACCCACTCTCTTCCTCAGCTCCTCCCCTGTGAACACCCTTGATGTGAGAGACTGGTTGGTTTGAGGGTTGCATGACCCTTCCCCCACTTCCATTGTGCAGTCCACATGCTATGTGGTAGTCTCACACCTCACTGCGGCATGTGGTACCTATTGTCATTAGGGGGCTCAGTGAAATGGCATTTGATTCCTGTTACCAGGGCTCACTGTGCCAGGCCCCCCCAATCAGCCTATAATACAGAGTCTAGCTGCGTGACTGCCTTCTGTTCTCTATGAGCCAGGTACTATTCCTGTAACAATTTTACTGAGGCAAAGAAAATTTGATATCTTGCCCAGATCAACCAGCTACTAAATGACAAAGCCCAGATTCAAATCCAGGTTTCTCTGACTCCAGGGCCTGATATGGATTTCTGCAGTAGTTAAGATTTTTGTTAGTTTTGACTTGTCCAGAAAAGCCCTAAAAGCAGAACTTTAAAATAATAACCCAAACTCTTCCCATAGCCTTCATTGTTTGGAATGGAACATGTTTATTGAAAGTGGGAAATAAAGTTCAGGGTTTACCCATAACTTATAACTCTATGTGGCAAAGGCTATTAGGGGTTCATCAAAATCTATGTTCCCCTTTTCTTTCTGGAGACCTCATGGCTGAACTCTATTTCCCAGGTGTCCTTGTCTTCTGGATCCCTGGACTCAATTCCAGTGTATGTGTGTGTGTGTGTGTGTGTGTGTGTGTGTGTGTGTGTGTATGTGTGAGAGAGAGAGAGAGAGGGGTTCCCACAGTACACCAAACAAATTCTCTCTCACCAGCAGGGTGTCTGAGAACTCAACTCAGTTCTGACACTGTCTACCTGATATAATATCAGATCTCACAGGTTAAGGGTTCTGTCCTATAATTTTTTAATGTTTATTTATTTTTGAGAGAGACACACAGAGTGTAATCAGGGGAGAGGTAGAGAGAAAGGGAGAAACAGAATGTTTAGCAGGCTCCAGGCTCCGAGCTGTCAGCACAAAGCCCAACGTGGGGTTCGAACTCAGGAACTGCGAGATCATGACCTGAGCCCAAGTCGGACGCTCAACCGACTGAGCCCCCCAGGCGCCCCAAGGCTTCTGTTCTGTAAGATTGTGCTCATCCCCCTCCTTCCACTCCAACTCCAGATGCCAGTCCCAAGCCCAGGTTGTTACCCGTATTTCTTTTTTTGTCTTTTAAAAAAATGTTTATTTATTTGAGAGAGTGACAGAGAGCGTGAGCAGAGGAGGGGCAGAAAGAGAGGGAGACACAGAATCTGAAGCAGGCTTCAGGCTCTTAACTGTCAGCATAGAGCCTGATGCAGGGCTTGAACCCATGAACTGAGAGATCATGACTGAGCTAAAGTTGGATGCTTAACCGATAGAGCCAGCCAGGCACTCAGTCACATGTACTTCTGACTGACTGGCTATAAACCAGAGGATCCCACACCTCCTCAAGTCTAATTTATTTGCTAGGCTGGCCATGGAACTCAGAGAAACATTTTACTTATTAGATCACCAGTTTTTTATAAGAGGATATACTTTAGGAACTGACAGATGGAAGAGAGGCATAGGGCAAGGCGTAGGGAAAGGGTATGGGGCTTCCCTATGCCCTCCCTGGGGCACTGCTCTCCCCAAATTTCCAGGTGTTTATGGACCTGGAAGTTCTCCAAACTGTGTCCGTTAGAATTTTTACGGAGGCTTCATTACCTAAGCACAATTGATTAAATCACTGACCATTGACAACTGATTCAACCTGTAGCCCTTCTCCTTCCCCCAGAGGTCAAGAAGTGAGGCCAAAAGATCCAACTTTCTAATCACAGGGCTGGCTTCACTGGCACCCAGTTCCCATCCCCACAGGAGACCCCAAAGCCATCTTATTAACATAACAAAAGGCACCTTTATCACTCAACACTTTGGACATTGCAAGGATCTTGGGAGCTGTGAGACCAGAACTGTGGACAGCTGAATGACCAAATATATATTTCTTATAAATAGAAATCTCACACCTTGCTATTAGGAGTGGCACATATTTCTGAGTCCTACCCAATAGAATGCACTGTGTGCCATTTCCAGCCTGCTTATCCCCATACTGTCTTCCAGGCTATCCTTTTCTGAAGGCTTGATTTTAACACCCGGGACCACCTCAAAAGTCGCCATTAGAGATGGTAGAGTTTTTGTAGCCTGAGTCTCTTTTAAGTGACTACACAGAACGAGGCTGCTATGGAGGAGGGCTGTTCATCTATCCAGAATTAATATGGGAGCACAGAATAGACTTCTGTAGTGGTGAAGTCATTCCATATTTTGGGTCTTTGCCACAGCAGTTAGCTATTCCAATTAACACAGGCTGCAGTACTGATACATAACCAGGTGCGTCAGCAGAGCATGTGACTCATGGGCCAGATGGAGACAAGTGCCACATAAAATCCATTCATGGTCGTTATTTCTTAGAAAAACAAATATATTGATTACAGTTTTCCTCAGGGCACCTGCATGGCTCAGTCGGTTAAGCATCCGACTTCAGCTCGGGTCATGATCTTGAGGTTCATGGGTTCAGCCCTGCATCAGGCTCTGTGCTGATGGCTCAGAGCCTGGAGTCAGCTTCTGATTCTGTGTCTCCCTCTCTCTCTCTGCCCCTTCCTCTCTCTCTCTCTCTTAAAAATAAATACTGTGGGGGTAGTTCAAGGAGTCCATAAATAAATATGATCTACATATTATCTTGGCCACATCAGATAAAGCATTACCAGTAACAAAACTCTCTCAATCACATTCTAATTTCTCATTTGTACTAAAAAAATTTACCAAAACTTCCAGGAGGCTTGGCAAAAGGAAGTCATCAGTCAATTCTGCAAATGGAATCATCGCTGCCATGCCCTTGCATGTCTGCTTAAAATTTAATTTCAATCTGGCCATTCGAACCATGTCCAGGGGAAATGTGATGTCTGGAAAGATAGCTCATTAAGCATACAACAGTTCAGCTCCTTAAATAAACTAAATTAATTTATTTGCACACTACTTTTCCCCTGTAGGAAGACAGCCCACATCCCTAGGTTCTTTTCAATTACACCAAGGTTCACACCCTCTTCATGGCCTGTTACATTTGAAAGGATTCTCTGTACCTTCATGACTCGGGGAGAGAGTCACTGGCTGGCGGGGCCCCTTAGGAGTTGTGTGATTTGGGCAAGTTACTTGACCTCTCTGTATTTCCATTTCCTCCACTGCAAAAGTATGAGTTGTGAGGATTGAATAGCAGATATAAAAGAAGCAATTGTACCAGTGGCTGGCATTTAGTAGTGCTATGTAAGTATTGCTGTTGTTACTACAGCGATAGTATTAATATTCTTCTTGAATATTGACTTTCAGAATGTTGACATGGTTTTTCACCTTCCTCTCTTAATACGCTTGAGTGGAAGCATGTAGAGAGTTACAGCTTATCAAGATGGTATTTTTATGTCCAAATAGCATTTGATATTTAAATATATGTTTTTTTTTTAAATTAACATATGTAGTCATGTATTTATTCATTAAATCTGGCAAAAACTTGCCAAATACCACGCTAGGTAGTAGGTACACTAAGTTAATGCAGTAAGCCGAATTATTCTTTGTATTTCTTCTGAGATTTTTCTCATCTAAACCCTGTTGATTAGAAGCCATTTTTTTCCTAGCCTCACAAATTTTATGGAAACACTTTGACTTTGTATCTTAAATATTCAAACTTTTATAAGCTGGTCCTTTCTTGCAGGGCCTTTTCTGTAACATTCTTTAGTCTACTTACTAGGTATTGGGTCTGATTTCCATTAATTAAGAAATCAGCTGACATCTGGTGCATTTGTAGAAGAATGAATAATTCCACCTTTTTTAAAAGTTAGATTTATTTTAAGAAGTTTAATTCTAATTCTGAGTGTGTTATTTTGTATTTGTTTCCTTTTTATGTCCCCTATAAAGTGAAAAACAGAAAACTTTTCCTAGGATAGTGGATGATTATGGGAGTCACTGACCAGAAAATGTGGGCCATGAGCCCTGGAAAGTGCCTCCGGCTGGGCTGGCATGCACTGTCATTCTCTCTTTGGGGGTCATGGTGGACAACTCTAGTGCCCAGTGTCGTTCTTCCTTGCAGAGCCTGGGCATGTCCTCATAGTCCAAGCTTTAGTGCTAAGTGACCCTGTTCAGCTACATGAGCTGCCATTTGAGATGAAACTTATTTTCTACCTCAGGTCTGTAAGGTGGAAAGTTCCCTGTAAGCCACAGGGGCACACTTTGAAAGGCTCTGTGGGGTGCCTGGGTGGCTCAGTCAGTTAAGGGTCTGACTTCAGCTCAGGTCATGATCTTGCAGTTTGTGGATTTAAGCCCCGTGTCGGGTTCTGTGCTGACAGTTCAGAGCCTGGAGCCTGCTTCGGATTCTCTGTCTTCCATTCTCTCTGCTCCTCCCCTGCTCATGCTCTGTCTCTCTCTGTTTCTCAATAATAAATAAATGTTAAAAAAATTTTTAAAGGCTCTGTATTAGTTCCTAGAGTTGGACTGGATGGCTTAAAACAACAGAAATTTATTCTCTTCCAGGTCTGAAGACTCTAAGTTAAAGAACCAGGACGTTGGCAGGGCCATGACCTCTCTGAGGGCCCTGGGCAAGGATCTTCCTTGACTCTTCTAGCATCTGGTGGTTCTGGACAATCCTTTGTGTTCCTTGGCTTGGAGCATTACTCCAATCTTTGTCTCTATCATCCAGGGTGTTTTGTGCATCTCTTCAGTCTTCCTCTGTGGGTGTCTGTGTCCCGGTGACTCTTTTCCTCTTATAAGGACACCAGGCATGTGGATTAAGGGCCCACCCTACTCCAGTATGGCCTCATCCTAACTAATGACATCTGTGATGATCCTATGTCCAACAAAGTCACATTCTGAGGCTCTAGGGAGGATATGAATTTGGCGGAGTACAGCCTTGTTGCCTTGTGTCATTATCATGCAGCCGGTTTATCCAGCCTGTGGTTGCCACCTTGGTGCTGAAGGGTGAGAGAGAGGGCTGGTGGAGGAAGGAAGTGGTGTGGGGTGGGGGTGGGTGATGAGTGGGAGGCATGTGGTGGGTGGGGGTGGGGTAGGAAGCCACGTGAGTAGCTTTCCTAGTAAAGGGTTGTGATCGAAGGACAGAGCCCATAGAATATGCACCAGGGAGAGGTGGGGAACCCAGAAATCGGGGGAAGCACTCATAACACCCACTGTGAGCCTAGCTCACAGCCTGGAACCCACCCACAACTACATTCCAGGATTCACAACCCCAGATGGCCCAGCTGACCTCCCCACTTGTGGGGTCTGCCCTGTTCCTTGCCCAGCTCGACTGACTTTACAGGATGGAGGACAGAGCACAACAGGTAGATTAGATTCTTACCCTTTTCCCCAGAAAGGCTCCATATGTCTTGGTTCACTAGAATCATGCATTTACTAGCATTTTTATTTTCTGAAACCATGGCGGTGATTATAATCGCAGTTCCGCGATACATACCGTGACAGTTTTGGAAGTAGCTTGAGGCTTATCTTCATTCATTATGTCTACGGCAGCTCTGGGCTTTTTGATAGAAAACCTTTAGAAGGGTTCAGACAGCCAAAGGGCATTTGTGGAATTTTTAATAATTTTCTCTCTCTCTGAGTTGGGTGGTTGGGGCAGAGGACGTTAATGCCATTTATTACTTATTCTGCAGCTATTGCTTTGCTGTCTACATTGAGGGCATTATGCACACTTACTGCTTGGTTCATTTCCTAGGCTGTCACATTATTGTTGTAGCATGGCATTTAACATTATAATTTGGTCTGTTTTTCAAATGTTATATATGCAATTGATGTCTCTGCTCTCTTAAATATAAAAGCTAGAAAGAAATGCCATTCTCTACTTCTCAACATAGTTTTGAGGCGCCTGGGTGGCTCAGTCAGTTAAGCTGACTACAGCTCAGGTTATGATGTCACGGTTAGTGAGTTCGAGCCCTGAATCCAGTTCTGTGCTGACAGTCCAGAGCCTGGAGCCTGCTTCAGATTCTATGTCTCCCTCTCTCTCTGCTCCTTTCCCATTCGTGCTCTGTCTCTGTCTCTCAAAAATGAATAAATGTTAAAAAAAATTAAAAAAAAAAACCAAAAAAAAAAACCCAAACCCATAGTTTGTTTCCTAGGATCAATATAATTCTCTACACAAGGTCCTAACAGACCATACTCTAAGTCTCGTTTTGCTTTGTTTTCTAGTTAGTTAATTAGATTTTTTGGTGGTATGATAGATTTACTTATTTATATAATTACATAACTATATATAACCCCTTTATTTTATAATCAAGGTGTTTTGTCTATCAATAAATATCCACTCTTTATATTTCAAAACAGTTGCCAAATTGTTTTACCAGTTCAGTTTGTATGATGAAATTCACACTGTGATTGAAAAGTGCATTTCTTCACAAATTGACATATTTGGTTAGGCGCTTTTGGAGGGATGATGATAAGTCTGAGCTTTTTGTGGAACAAAGCTACAGAAGGGAGAGTAGTTAGGAATGGGACAGCATGGAAGAAGGCTGGGAAAGTTGTCACATACAAGATTGTCCCCCAATGGTCTGTGGCAGTGGCCCTCAACCGTCGCTACATAGAGGAATCACCTGGGAATGTTAAACAGCTCCAGCACCCAGTCCCGGCCTCTGGAGGCTTTGGCTTACTTGGCACGGGATGGACCCTGCATCAGACTTGCCTCCCATGCGGCAGGGAGCATGAAACCAAATATCCAGTAGATGCCATGTATAATTGCTGATTTCTTTCAGAAGCTATCAGTTCTCAAAGCAGAGTAGGGAAAAAGAAAACTACTTTCGTCAATAAACACAAAACTTGGCTACTTTAGATTTGAAAGTAGATTAGCAGTCTTGGGAAGGGTGGGCTCCTATTCTCCTGAGACTCCAAGCTACACCAAGCCCTGCCCTAAACACAGCCCTGCCCTAACACCCCTGCAATAGAACTGAGGGGAGATTGGAATATTCAAGTTAGATTTTATTATCAACTAGGCCAACAGATGCAAAATAAGATCTCAGCGCCGCTATCTATAAAGCCTTAGGTTGGAGGTAGGGGTCACTTAGCTTCTTGTAGTTTGGTTTCCTTGTATTTCTTTTCTTTTCTTTTCTTTTTTTTACCTTAATTTAAAAATACTTTATTGCTAAAAAATGCTAACCATCATCTGAGCTTTCAGTGAGTCATAACCACTGGTCACAGATCACCATAACAAATGTAATAATAACAAAAAAGTTTGAAATATGGTAATCACCAAAATTTGACAGAGACATGAAGTAAGCAAATGCTGTGGGGAAAATGACACCAAGACTTCTTTGACACAGGGTTGCCACAGACCCTTAATTTGTAAAAGAGTTATCTGTAAAGCACAATCAAGCAAAGTACAATAAGACAAGGGATGCCTGTATGCTTTCTCATTAGGAATTGGCTTACAGCAGGATACATCTATCCTACTGGTTGTTTCCCTGGCAGAACCCTAACCAATACATAAAATAATAATACATCTCAGGGGAGACAGAGTAGATCAGTGCTACTATTAAAAACCTAAAAGATGCAGAGAATGGTAGGCCCTGTATCTTTGTACCTATAGCAAAATGGGGGTTCCCGGATGACCAGCTGGAGCAGAAAACAGCTTGAGTGTGGTGGGTGAGCTCAGTATGTGGGTATAAAGTGAAGATGAATGGTTCTGCATTACAGCCACATTTAGGGGTGGAGAAAGAAAAAATTTCCAATGGACAGAACCTCGAGCAGTGCACTTGACTTGGTGTAAAAGAAGTGGCCTAAATAGAGAATATTTACTGCATATATACTGACTCCTAGGCAGTGGCCAATGGCCTGACCATCTAGTTGGGAGACTGGAAGGGAAAGGGCTGAAGATCAGAGACAAGGTCTGGTGTAAATGCTGTGGACTGACATGTGGGGGTAGGCAAAGTGTGAATATCTCTGTATCACACGTTAACATCCATCAGAGCAACCCGCATGGAAGAGGCACTGAACTACCAAGCACACAAAAGGACTCACCCAGGTGCACTGGCCTTTGTCAATGGCTAACACACAACGGGCATAATGGACACATAAGCAAAGTGACCACAAGGGTCATCAGAGGTCCAACAGCAAGGACTCCTGCTTGCCAAGGCTCATCCAACAGGAACTCCTCTGACAGGCAACTTTGGCTCAAGAACTCACTGTTAGTCTTGCTGAAACATTCTCAGAATGCCAGAGCAGTGTAAAGCCTTTTCCTACTCAATCTTCCTTCTTTCCTCCTCTCTTCTCCAGCGGTTAGACCTCTATCAGGGTCTGACTGCTTTCCCTGACTCATGCCACCTCCTTCTCCATTTTCTTTCATGGGCATGTTCCCCTAAAAAAATCTCTTGTGCATCTAATCTTGGACCCAAAATAGCATACCAGGTAAACTAAATGTGCTCACTATTAAAAATGTATTCCTCGGTTTTACAGGGCCAGAAATTCAGTTTTAATAGTTCAGCAGGGATATTAAAGTCCTGGTGGGAACTAATTCCTACCAAACTCATAAGGGACTGATTGATAAAATAAAAGAGCAAGATTTTCAAAACTGTTGAAAAAACTGCCAAGGAGACCAGATGGATATGCAGTGGAGCTGACAGTGTTCCCATCTCAGCAAGAACAGCTAATTAAAAAGGAAACTAGGTGGGTCACCTGGGTGGCTCAGTCAATTGAGCTCCGACTTCGGTTTGGGGTCATGATCTTACTGTTCGTGGGTTCGAGCCCCACATCGGGCTCTGTGCTAATAGCTCTGAGCCTGGAGCCTGTTTCAGATTCTGTGTCTCCCTTTCTCTCTCTGACCCTCCCCTGCTCACGCTGTCTCTCTCTCTCTCTCAGAAATAAATAAAAAACATTAAAAAAAAAAAGGAAACTAGGCCCACAAGTAGCCTGGTATGTCTGAAATGTGAAAAAAGAGCTGGCTAGCCAAGAGGTAGAAACCCAAATGTCTATTCACTGATGAATGGGTAACAAAATGTGGTATATCCATACAATAGGATATTATTCAGCCATCAAAAGGAACAAAGTACTGATCCATGCTACAGAATAGATGAACTTCAAAAACATACTAAGTGAAAGACAATAGACACAAAAGGCTACATATTGTACAATTCCACTTATATGAAATGTCCAGAATAGGTATTCCACAGAAATGGAATGCAGACTGGTAGTTGACAGGGATGAGGAGAAGGGAATGGAGAGTAACTGCTTAATGGGGACAGGGTTTCATTTTGGAGTGATGAAAATGTTTTAGGACTAGACAGTGGTGGTGGTTTTACAACACTGTGATTGTACCAAATACCACTGAATTATCCCCTTGAAATGGTTAATTTCATGTTATGTGAATTTCACCTTGATATAAATAAATAAATAAGTACATACATAGATAAATAGATAGATAGCAAGGGAAAAAATGTGGAAGATTCATCAACCAAAAAACAAAACACACAAAAAAAGATGTTTATAAAAAAATTTTTTTAAAGGAGGATGGGGTGCAGAGGGACGAGGCTGGTGTTAGGAATCACTATTACATTCACATCAAGCTGTCCATACCTACCTAAACCACACTTCTCTATTCTATGGGTATACCTGCCAAGTGGAAAGGTCACCTAAACATCTAGCAAAAAGACCAGAATTCTAGAATCGCCTAACCCTTTCCTGGCAATTTCATCATAAACTGGGGTCATAAATTCAAGGGCCATGTTTATGAAACCAAATTTAGGATACCTCCTCCAGTAGGTACTGAAGATATTCCCAGGAACAATGGATTTCACTTTAAAATCCAGGATATTTGGCTGTTAAAACTACAACTCTCTATGACTCTAATACTCAAGGGATTAAAAGAATTCAGCCTCAGAGATTTTACTTATAGTAATAGTAAAACCATAACTGAATATGATTGCATTTTAAAGGCCTAGTTCATTTGCAATTCTACCAGAGAGTCACAAGCTGCAGCTTCAGTGATGCCTGCGGTCCCTGGGGTTAGAGGACTCCCGGTCCCAGGACTGCGGGGCCCTTTTATGCCTGTGGGACTTATCTCGGCTCCTACTTCTACCTCTCTGACTACGCCCCTCAGAACGCCCATTGTGCCGGCCAGAACGTGTGTCTGAGCTTTGACACCTATCTCCATCCCTGTTCTTTTCTTCTCTTTCTTCCCTTCTGGTTGAGGACCTATGTTCATGCTTCGGCTTCTCCTTCTTCGGCTCCCTCTCTCTGTCTTCTGCTCCACTGCGGCAGATGGTCCTGACCTCAGGAAAGCTGGGATGGTGCCTCCGCACCTCTCTGGACTCTGACTTCTGACCGCTCTCTGAGTTCTTGCTGCTGTGCTTTTTAGAGCCAGGGTCATCCTTTTCCTTGACCACCTTGCTTCTGGGTGATGAAGAGGAGGCTGGCTTCTCTGCCTGTACCTCCCGGTCAGTCTTCTCTTTTTCTTTCTTTCTCCTCTTTTTTTCCCTTTTGTCTTTTTGTGTTTTTTTTGTGGGTTTGTCATCTTCAGAACCCTTAGATGAACTCACTGAGGGGGTGTAAGCCCCACAGCCCTTCTCCTGGAGTTCTTTGGTCATATCATCCATTTCTTCTGAGTCTTTAGGAGCCCGATAGTTAGACACATGATCCACTCGGATAGTTCTTCCTTTGATCTTGAGCCCATTAAAATTGTCAACAGTGAGAATTGTGCTCCTCTGGTCTTCATAGCAGAGGAAACAGAATCCTTTGGATTTCCCAGTCTTCTTGTCCCGCACCAGATTAATGTTAACAATCTCCCCATATTGTGAGAACACACAAATGATGTCCCGTTCAGTCAGTTCGTAAGGAAGCCCTCCCAGGAAGATCCAGGCGCTGTCCTTATACCCGGAGTGCCAGGACGCCTTATCCGCCACCCCAAGCTGGACCTCACGCTCATTCAGCTAGTTGATCAGCTTCACTTTAGTTAAAAGGTTCATCTCCGCGGATCTGCGCTCAGCACCTAGTCACAGACTTCCGGGCGAGCCTGCGTCGCGTATGCGCAGCCCTCTGGTTTCCTTGTATTACAAATAACCATAGTCATCAACCTTGCAGGCAGGTTATCATGCATGGTTGTGGGAAATTACTGAGATAGCCTTTATAATAAAAAGCCTGACACATAATAGATGTTAGTGATGGGTAGCTTTTGGTATTATTAGATTCAAACTATTATCAACTTGAGTCATCTATACTCCAGCTAAGACTAGCTCAGGACCTGCTGACCCTGTTGTGGGTCCACAGTTCCCCATGGAGGCAGGGGGAATTAGGTCTAGACATCTCCACTGTGATCACAAGGTCGAGGAAAAACCTTTTCTCCCATCTTCCTCTGTAGCATCTAAAGAATTCAGTTTCTAGAAGAAGGACCTTCCAGATCTTTTCTCTCTTTCTTTGAGAGGATGAGAAAGAAGACATGTGTGTGTGAGCTGGGGAGAGAGGCAGAGGGAGAGGGAGAGACAGAATCCCAAGCAGGCTCCATGCCCAGATCCAAGCCCTATGTGGGGCTCGATGAGGGGCCTGACATGGGACTCAGTCCCACAAACCCGGGGTCATGACCAGAGCTGAAATCAAGAGTCAGATGCTCAACCGACTGAGCCTCCCAGGTGCCTCAAGGAACTTCCAGATCTTGACACAATTGACACTGGGAATGTCAAGCCCTTCATGAATGACCAGCTCCCTGTTCACTGGGATGGAGCTCACTGCAGCTTGATGCAACACATAATACAACACAACACAACACAACACCTCCCACAGTCATGAGATGTATTCCTGGGAACAGGGATGTTGATTGCTGAAGCAAGAACTCCCGCACTGTCCTCTACAGCGATGATGTGCAAACAGTGTGAAGGCCACATGGCCTATCAGGAGACGAACATCTTTCTGAGTCACTAGGATCATTTCTATTTAAAGGCTCTATTTTAATCAGCTGTTAAACGATTCTTCCAGTGCATTTTTATCTTTCAAATTTCTTCTAAAAGTTCCATTGTTCCATTAAGGAAGTTACGTGCTGCCTAAATTTCATAACAACATAGGACATGGTCACAGATTACTGGCCAATAGTAAACTATTTTCTGGTAATACTCACTAATGCACTTCATTCATTCATTTGTCCATCCATCCATTCATTCATTCCTTTTACTTTTTGACCCCTTTCACCCATTTCTTTCACCCCCACTGCCACCCCATGCCTACCTCTCTCTCGCAATCACAGATCTATTCTCTGTATCTATGGGATTGTTTGGTTTTGCTTTTCAGATTCCACATATGAGAGAGACATACACTTTGTTTTTGTCTGTTCTGACATATTTAGCATAATGCCCTCAAAATCTACCCATGTTGTTACAAACAGCAAGATTACCTTCTTGTTTATGGCTAAATAATATCCTAATCTATCTATCTATCTATCTATCTATCTATCTATCTATCTATCTATCTATCATCTATCTATCTTACATCTCATTTTCTTTACCACTTATCCATCATCAGACACTTACATTGTTTTCATATCTTGGCTATTGTAAATAATGCTGCAATAATATGAGAGTGCAGATATTTCTGGGTTAGTTCTTTTTTCTTTGGATAAATATTCAGAAGTGAAATTTCTGGATCATATGGTAGTTCTATCTTTATTTTTTGAGGAACCTCCATAATGTTTTCCATAGTGGCTACACCATTTATGTTCCCATCAACAGTGATTGAGGGTTTCTTTTTCTCCACATCCTTGCCAATAACACTTGTTACTTCTTGTCTTTTTTAAAAAATAGGCTTCATGCCCAGCATAGAGCCCAACATGGAGCTTGAACTCATGACCCTGAGATCAAGACCTGCCTGAGGCAAGACCAAGAGTCTGATATTTAACCAAATAAGCCACACAGGCAACCCTCCTTCAATTTTTATTTTTTATATTGTCGAAATACGCTACTTTTAACAGGTGGGAGGTGATATCTTGTAGTTTATATTTCCCTGGATTAATGATGTTGAGTATCTTTAAAATTTTTTTTTTTAATGTTTATTTATTTTTGAGAGGCAGAGAGACAGAGTGTGAGTTGGGGAGGAGCAGAAAGTGAGGGAGACACTGAAGAGAGAGAGAATCTGAAGCAGGCTCCAGGCTCTGAGGTGTCAGCACAGAGCCTGATGTGGGGTTCGAATTCATGAACCGTGAGATCATGACCTGAGCCAAAGTCGGATGCTCAACCGACTGAGCCCTCCAGGTGTCCCTGAGTTCATTTTATGTACCCATTGACTATTTGTATGTATTCTTTGAAAAAAAATGTCTTTTCAAATTCTCTGCCCATTTAAAAAAATCTGATTGTTCACTTGCTTTTGTATAAGCTCTTTATATATTATGAATATTAACCCCTTATCAGTTACATGAGTTGCAAATATTTTCTCCCGTTCAGTAGGTTGCCTTTTAAATTTGTTGATGATTTCCTTTGCTGTGCAGAAGCTTTTTAGTTTGAGTTTGAGGTGGTCCCACTAATTTATTTTTGCTTTTGCTGTCTGATTTAAAAAAATCACCAAGACTAATATCAAGAAGTTTATTGCCTATGTTTTCTTCTAGGAGTTTTATGGTGGCACCTATGGTGCCAGGTCTTACATTCAAGTCTTTAATCCATTTTGAGTTAATTTTTGTGTATGTGAGATAGTGGTCTAGTTTCATTCTTTTGCATGTGGCTGTCCAGTGTTCCCAGTACCATTTGTTGAAGAGAGTATGTTTTCCTCATTGTGTATGTTTGGATATTTTGTCATAAATTAATTGGCCATATATATGTGGGTTTATTTCTGGGCTCTCTATTCTGTTCCATTGATCTTTGTGTCTGTTTTTGTGCTGGTACCATACTGTTTTAATTACTTGTAGCTTTGGACTCAGCTCTATGTTTATCAAAAGATTTCCAGAGGAGGAAGTAAAATCAGTGTCTCATTCTCTCAAGCTTAGAGAACGATGCCTAGTTATTATTGCTATTATTATAGCTATTAAAGTTTATAAGCCACTCTTAATTACAGAATGGCACAGTGCTTTTCAGAATATGGTCCCTGAACTGGTAAAAGCTGGTGGACAGTTTGTTTCTGGTCCACATGAGGTAAGTACAGAACTCGAGAATAGGTGTTTAGAATGTTTTAGCGACATTTGGCATTGTCATAGGGCCAGTGACTGGTACAGACTGGTATCAGACAGCAGGGTTTAAACTGATCCTTGTGTTTTCAGACTCTCTTGGTGTATTGAAGGCGGCACAGGGTGCAGATTAGTTGTGTCCTTCAGTACCTCACCTCCATCCACAATGACCTGGGGAAAAACAAAATTGGTGCTTCCCCACAGATGGCCTGAGGTGGTGGCCTTCAGACCCATTCCTACTTTCGCAGCTGTGAAGACAACAGCTGGGGGGGATCGTGACCAGCTGACAGCGGAGTCTGGTAGGAATAGAGTTGGAACAACAACTGGCTCTTACATTTGATTCCTCAGCCACCGTCTCATAACAGCCTCAAACCAGCAAGGTGTTCGAAAGCCAAACTAAACGCTGGAGGAAAAGGTGAGTAGAGATCCAGCTCATGTGTAGGATCTTGGGAGATCTGAGTGGCCCCCATTTTCTTTGTTTTCTAAGGAAACATAGTAAAAACCCATAAAAACCCCAGGCGTGTCTCTGTAGAGGGGAGAAGTGTGACTTCCGATGTTTTAAAAGAACAGCTAGAACCAGATTGAGCCTATATCGAGGAGCGATGAGAGAGTCTGCATTTGGAGAATCAAGAAAAAAATGTGTAGAGCCAGAAGCTGAGAGAGTTTCACTCATGTACTGTTTTGGGGGGCACCTGCCATGTTGTAAGCGCTGTTCTTGGTCCTGAGAATACAAACTCCACTTGGTCACATACTTGTCTTCAGGGGTGTGTAATCTAGTGTGGGGGGCAGACAACCCAACAGACTCCTGTGTCATATATACGTAATGCATATGTAATGTATATGTAATATATCAAATATGTTATATCATATAATTCTACATAGTTTCCAAGTAGTCGTAGGAATGAGGGAGAGAAATAAAAGAGCAAGGGGCTAGAGGTGCAGAGAGAGAGACTGTCTGAGGAGGTGAAATTTGAGCAAAGACTTTATCAAAGCAAAGGCTTGATGGCTAATGTGGTGGAGAGACTGATGGTGACCAAGGGGCAAATAGGAGAATGACACCTTTCTGGAGACCTGGAAGAGCGTAGTCAGGAAGGTGGCCAACGTCAGCTGGGGGTGTGAAGAGTTTGGCTGGCTCCATGGGCAGCTGGCAGATGAGGCTGTAGGCGTAGGCAAAAGTAGAAAGGGGGTCTGTATTTGAGAACTCCAGGCTTTGCAAGGTATTGGGCAGAGTGAGGTGTATGTGTATGGGGGTGGGGAGGGTTTGCACAGATGCCGGAAAAGAAAGGAAGAAAAGCCCCATGTGCCATTGTGTGAAGTCATTTGGGCTGTAGCCCGACCCTTCCCTTGATCCGGGGAATATGGAGGGAATTTTAAGCCCAAGATATGACCACATTTGCTTTTCAAAATCTCTCTGTGGAAGCAATAGGAAGAATGGATAGAAGGCAGGGAATGGAGACAAGCGAGGAGGCCGCAGGAGAAACCCGGGTGAGAGTGTGCAGGCAGGGAGGAGGGGGCAGATCTGAGAGCCAGACAAGCTTGCGATCATTAGGGTTTGCTTATGGATTGACTGGACACAGTGGATAAGAGTTTCTCAGTTTAACAAATAAGTGATGCTGTTCAGCAGTCCCAGCACAAGGAAGACGGGAAGTGAAGCAGGTCTGGCTTGGGTAGATGGTATTTTGGTTTGAGTTTGTTGATTTGGAGTGACTGCTAGACACCCAGGTGGATGTTCCAAGTGAGTAAGCAGTTGGGTATGTGCATTCACTTGCATTTATTGGGATTTGCCAATGGAGACGATCACTGGACTGTGCTGTAGGGCGAGTTGCAGCGGAAATCCTACGGAGGTGATTTCCCACTGCTTGCTTCACATCTCTGAAGTCAGGATGTGCCTGTGGCCATAATTTCTTTGGGGTATTGTTGGAACAAGGGTGAGCCAGTCCTCTCTGCTCCGTGTATGGCGTGTTATATTCCCACATAACAGCAGGCAATGTTTGAAGTGCTGTATTTCCAGTGACTCACTTTCCTTCAGTAGAACCTATCAGAGAAGCACTACTGATCATTTTCTAGATGGAGAACGGAAGGCACAGAGAGGTTAAGTAACTTGCCAAGGTTGCACAGTGCCTAAGTGGCAGAGTGCAGATTCAGTCCAGGCAGGTGGGATACAGGGTTTGTGCTGATAATTACCACAATATACTTGCCCTCAAACTGGAGGCTCTACCAATCTGAAGTACCCTCCTGATCTTTACCTTCCAGGCCTTCCACTGTCTCCTGAGGAAGGAGCAGGGAGCTCCAGGAAAAGGTGTATCTTTATGTCCAGAATATTTTTCCTCTTTAGTTCTTCTATGGTACTTTCCAAAGGCTCACGCACATGCTTTATGTCAGCCATTCTGGGTCAAAGTTATTTGCCAGAACACTTGATAACCTAATAATGACAGAAAGAGAGTGCCAGAGAAATAAATAACCAGCCTGGAGTGTGCCATTAAGACCAAGGAAAGCTAGCATTTCTTCTCATAGGCACAGCTCGGGCTGACAGCAGCGCTTTTCAGATTCTGGATTGCAACCCTTCAGTGGGTTGGGAAATCAACTGAGTAGATTGTAATCACCATGCCTTCAAAATAATGAAACAGAGCAGGATAGAACAGAATGTGTAGTGGGTATATTACATGTAATATGGGTACGTTATATGTGTGGATATATATTTGGGTCATGACATAAATATATTTCTTTTTCTTTTTTGAATGTTTATTTATTTTTGGAGGAGACAGAGAAAGAGCATGAGCAGGGGAGGGGCAGAGAGAGAGGGAGACACAGAATCCGAAGCAGGCTCCAGGCTCTGAGCTGTCAGCACAGAGCCCAATGCGGGGCTTGAACTCACGAACCGCGAGATCGTGACCTGAGCCGAAGTTGGATGTTTTGCCAACTGAGCCATCCAGGCGCCCCTAATATAATTCTTATTGTGGTTTGTGTTCAAAAAATGTTTAAAAATACTGACCTCGAGCACTTTTTACTCTGTGATTCCCTGGCCAAAAAAAAAAAATTCACTGAACGACTCTAGTCTCCCTTATCTGTGGTTTCAGTTACCTGTGGTCAGCTGTGATCCAGAAGTGGATGGTCCTTCTGACAATATGTCAGAGGTCAATAGCAGCCTAGCAATAGGTCACAATGCCTAAGTCCTTCCCCTCACTTCACCTCATCACATCGGCATTTTATCATCTCACATCATCGCAAGAAGCAGGGTGAGTGCAGTACGATAAGCTATTTTGAGAGAGAGAGAGACATGCATACTACATTCATATAACTTTTTATCATAGCATATTGTTATAATTGTTCTATTTCATTATTCATTGTTGTTGCTAATCTCTTATGATGCCTAATTTATAAATTAAACTTTATTATGGCTAACTTATAAATTAAACTTTATCATAAGTATGTGTGCATCAAAAAAACCCATAGTATATATAAGGTTTGGTACTACACGCCGTTCAGGTGTCGCTGGGGATCTCAGAACATATCCCCTGTGGATAAGTGGGACCATTGTATTTTCTTCTCTAACGAACTGATGTAGGCACACATTTGTGTACTTTAAACATATTTGCATAGTATACTGGCACTAAATGTGGTATACCCGTAGATCTGAAGCTCAGACCAGAAACCTGCTCTAGCTCATGATTTGTGTGTGTATGGGGGGGNAGATGGTAGGTTGTCAAAGTGGAAGCTTTAGCAGGATACAGAATCACCTGGAAAGAGTGTGTGGATGAGCAGAGAAAGAGGAGAGGGTAGAATCTGGGGAACTATTTACCTTTAAAGCCGGAATATTGGAAAAGGAGCTCCCAAGAGGCACTGCAATGGGACAAAGAAGTGGGAGGGGTCCCTGGAGGGTGTTGGCATGGGAGCCAAGAGAGGAGAGAGTCTGAAGAGCAAGGAGTGGCTCAAGATGGTCCAGCATGGCAGGAGGTCAAGCTAGGTAAGAGCTGGAAAGCATGCATTGAGTTGAGCAATGTAGAGCACCCTGGTGACCTTGGTTGGTGCCTTTAGTCAAGTGGTGGCAGTCAGACTGTGAGCGACTGAACGGTGAGTGCAGAAGGCAGACACAGGGTTGCTGAAATGTTTGGCAATGAAATGGGGAGTTGGCTAGACAGGGGATAACTGGTTTGTACCAGAAACAAACTTGACCCTAGTGTTACAGAAAGACAAAATATTCACAAGCTAGGCTTCTAAGAAGGTGTAGGGACATTTTATCTCTGTTACAGATGAGTGAAACTAGGGATTCCCACCCCCTACTCCCAACAGGTTCCGTCCTCTCTTAACAGTCGGGTAAGAATTTCTGGTAATTGCTGAGACCAGATTTTAGAATTATGATGAAGACTATTGTTGCTCTGGTTATTTATACAAGCAATGGTTAAGTTTATTTTGGAATTATGATTCCAAAATAATTGTATGTGCATGATACAATTAAAAATCCCTAGTGAGGAGGAGGGAGGAAAAAAGAGTATGAAACAGTAGCCAAAAGAAAAAAATCACACGGATAGACCATTAACAACATTACTGCTGTCACTGCATAAAGAATTATGAAATAATGGATTGTATTCTGAAAACAGAAAATGCCATGGGTAACTGATAGAATCCAAAATTACAGATTAAATTTACTCTACTTTCATGATGAAAACCAGACTTGAAATTACTTTTGATTTGTCATTTTTGCTTTACCAAATGTTTGAGACAATTAGGATGTAGGCCCCTTACCACTGACATTTCTTAGTCAAGATTAGAATTCTCTGTTCAGGTTTGTGGGCCTTGGGGCTGTAATTATCACAGCCTCAAGGGAGATTACCAGGTATCTTATAATTATTGTGACATCTTGTCTTTAAGGAGTAAGGAAATTTGCATCCAGAGTATAAGTATTTGTTTCCTTGTTTCCCTGGGGGAGTGAAGAAAGTTGAGAACCCTGATTAAGTCACCTTATCTAACAAACTTTGGGCATAAAGTTCATTTTCAGAGATGAAGGAACTATGTATAATTCCTGAAAGAAACTTACCCCAAATCAGAGAGCAAGTAAAAAAGGTCCAGTTTAAGAAATTGGAAGCTATGAAGAAAGGATATTGACGAATCTTCCTTAGGCTGCTTTCATAGCAGTGAGTAATTGCCTTAAGGTAAAAGCTCATCTCTTGTGTTCTAGAAAATTCTCAGACCATTCAATTCGCAGAAAAACCACTCATTGTTTGTGATTGACCAGCATGTGAAAAAACTTGTTTAATGGGTTAGAAATGGAAGTGTTCGCCTTGAACAAAAATGTGTAGTATTGGAGATGAGAAGTATTGCTAGTTTTGCTGAATTTAAATAGTCATCTATGTAAAGGGTCTCAGGATCGAGAATAATCTCCTTATTCCCAAATATTCTGAAAGATGAAATCGTGTGTGTGTGTGTGTGTGTGTGTGTGTGTGTATGTGTGTGGTGGTAGTGGTGAGTTCACTTCAAGTGTAAATCATGTCCTGGGTGGAGCAAGTGGATTTACAGGAAAAGTAACTTTCATGTTAATTCAATCCCTAATTGCAAGTCAAGGTGACTCATTTGGGTATCTGAACGTCAATGTATGCATAGAAAGAGACTGACTGACTCCTCCCTGGCTATTTTTGTATAAGTTAAGATGCCTAAAACCCTAAGTTTCTTCTTAAATGTCTCTTCATACTTGTCATTTTTGAAGTTGTAAGTGAATGCTGAGTTTTAAGCACAAAGCAAAAAGTATCTTACAAAGTGGGAAAAAAATTGACACAAGAACTTCTCAGAAAGAACTTAGTGAATTTTAATAAATTCTTTGAAGTTGCTCTTGAATGACTGAATTCATTGTCCAAAGACTCAAAGGAGTTGGAATTCGTTGGAATTTCCCAGTCTTTGCCATACTTCTGGATCACAGGCACAATTTTCAAAATATTGGTAGAGCCAGGTCCCAGTGCCAGAGTGAGGGAGAGATTTTGTATAGTTTCTCCTTCTATAATTACTATAATGTTAGCTGTTTTTGTTTTGATTGAAACTTTCCTGGCCGGTTCAGTCAGTCAAAGCTGGTGTGAGCTAAGCTGGACAAGCTTATTCTGTGTGGGGAGACTGTCATTAATTATCTCATCGCTGTCTTCCATCATCTTCCTCTTGGCCAACTAGGTGCTCACCCTCTTGGCTATGTGTTCAGGGTTTAGGATGACCTCCGATGGCCCACGCAGGCGGGGGTGCAGGTGACATGGAGAATAGTCATCAGCCTCTAGGCGCCAATCATGACAGTTCTAGCTCCTCTGTCTGTGAAAAGTTGGGTGGGGAACCCACTTTGAGGACAGCTGGGCTCTTCCTGGGGGCAGACACGTTTCAGCATCACCCCCGCTAACTGTGATAGGGCTCCAGGGCCCACACCAGCTCCATCCCATTTCACATAATCCCCCACTAGATCCTTTCCGTTCACTCTTCAGGGCCTGGTGATGAGCTTCAGGTATGGACCTCCTGGGGGAAAGTCCCATCTCAGGCTCTTGGTGAAAACCTCAACCTGAAGGAACAAAGGCCGATTATAAATCTGGGTAGAGCAGACCTGCACATGGGTTGACTGCAGGCTGGAAGTCCAGGAGAAAGTTACTGGTTACTTCTTTTACTCTCTGTGTCTTTATAGCTGTTGGTCTAGAAGCCCACACAGAAACCTCTCCACCATAGAAAATGTTCAGAAGAAAGTAACCTGATGGTCTGTTTTTCTTCTCCTTCTTCTCCTTCTCCTTCTTCTCCTTCTTCTTCTTCTTCTTCTTCTTCTTCTTCTTCTTCTTCTTCTTCTTCTTCTTCTAGTAGCTATGGCTAACTTGACCAGCTTTTTAAAAAAGTTCATAAAAGCTACTGTGTTTGAGCATCTTTGTGATTTCTTTCAGTTGCCTGGACAGAAATGGAATGTTATGTGCAACAGACATGTATTAGTGTCTCCCTATAATTTTACACACATACACATACAGCTTTCTGTTTGTAACTTCCCCTTCCATCTCTTTGCCTGAAAACCTTATAATAAGCTCATTCATTTGTAACTCTACTTGGCTGCATGGTGTTTTTGGAGTAGAATTGGTGCAATTGCTTTCCCCGGTAGAAAGAGGTAGCTTGGAAATGGTATTGAGAGAGAGAGAGAGAGAGGAAAGCTGGCTAGTCAGGGAATGCAATACTAGAAATGTTAAGACCAGTAAACAGCACTGAGTCGTTTAGAGAAATGTTTGCTGTCTGGATGTCCCCAGCCCCTTAGCTAAGCGATGATCAAGCCTTCTGCCCTTTAGATATAAAGATAGCGTAATGCTCTGCCTATGAATGAACAGACGCATTGTAAGGAGAGAAAAACTGGTCTGAAGAGAATTTCTCGGGCGCTTTGATTGTCTGATTGCACAAACCTCGCCTCGTCAATTTTTCTCACAATCCGAGAGAGGAAGTGGCATGAATAGGAATGTGTTTGGAGCTGGAGGGTGGGAACAGGAGGTAGAGAGACGCTTCTCCGCCATCCGAAGAAGCAGGAGGCAAAGAAAATCTTCGTGAGGAACCTGCGGCGCGGACCCTCCCCGCGTCCCGCTCCCGGCGGCGGTCCCCGGTGGCTGGCACCCCCCTGACCCGGCAGCGCGCGGCCGAGGCCGCAGGGGGCGGCGGGTTCCGTGCGCCCCGAGACTGCTGGAGGCGGAAAGAGCAATTCCTCGTCCCCCCGGAGGAGAGAACGCGGCCACCCGCGCAGACGACCGTCTCTGGCCCCAGACCCAAGCCCGTCCTTCGCGTGTCTACACACGGGCGACCGCGCGTGCCGACGCGCACACGTTCCCGCCTCCTCGCGCAACTCCCACGCCCCAGCCCCCCTGGCCGCGGGGCGCCAGAGCCGCCTCCCCGGGGCTGNAGGCTGCGAGGTACCTGGGCGCGGGGCCGGGAGGCTTGGGGGCCCTCTCTCTCGCCTCGCTGTGCCCACACAGGAATTCTCCAGGGCGCCAGCTCTCGGTTGCGCACCTCCCTGACTCCAGGGGACCCAACGCCGGGAGCGAGGCTCAGGGCGTTCTCCAGGGTGCCCTTTGGCGCCCGGGGCGCGACGGTTGGGGAGCCCCCGTCTGGGTCCGGCGCCCGGGTGCCGGGAGAGCTGCGGGCCCCCTTGATGGCAATGGAGAGGGTTGGGTCTGGCTAAGCGCATTGCTTTTTCTTGGAACCTTTCTAGGCTCTGGCTGCAGCCACAGGAAGCGGGGCTCAGAAGGGTTCACCCCAGGTGCGCCGAACCCAACGAAAATAGTACTCACTGCCGAGATCCTGGCAATCCCGGGCTTTTGCGGAGAGGGAGCAGGGAAGGGACCTGAAGACTGCTTAACGGAGCAGAGAGATTCTGGGGACCCCAGAGGCTCCCCCTCGGTTTCTGAAATCCCACAGCGACATCGTGAGATGAACGCTTTCTCTTTTGCAGCCAGCCCCGACGCGTGTCCCCATAATTCATCCTTGCATTTACCGAAGCTGCACACGTTGGGCTTTGTTGAAGCAGCTTGCTTTCTTCCTGGCCAAGCTCAGGCACCCCCGTGGGTGGGCGCAGAATGAGAGCCTTTGGCAACCTGGAAGGGTGCCTGGGTGAAAGGAGGGTAGCTTTGCGGGCGGTGTTCGGGATTGCCGGAATCCACCGGGTTCCCCTCCGGCACGGCAGGGGCTAGGGTTTACACCTCAAGTCTGAAGGACGTGTGTATGCTCGATGTTAGGAGAAATATTTAGAACAAGCTGTAACAAACGCCTGCTAGAAAAATGACTGAAGCCAAAACGATTCCCCGTGAGATTCTTTAATAACAGCAATTGTGAATGAAGTATTGTACTTCTCTTAAGGGTGTGGAGTTTGGGAAGGGTGGGGGAATGAAGGGGATTAATAATTAAGGATATGGCTTTAAGTCAAAACCGGGTTTGTGTCCATACTGCTCTTAACCTTGCTCAGCAAGAAACTCACTGGCTTTTCTACTGGTTTGGGGTATTCTGTTTTTCACACATTTTATGGCCTATTGTGAACGCATCCTTTCCTTAAACATTCTCATTGCACAAGGCAACAGGGTTCTTATTACGGACTACTGTTGAATGATTATGATATAATGAAGCTTGACTATGTGACTAATGGGCTTGTAAAAATATACTGTTTCTCCAGTCTGGCTCTTATAAAAAAGCCATTTTAATTGCATAAATAAAAACTAGCCAAAATAGGAAGTGTTCCTGGGATTTTTTTTTTTTTAAATAGGAAGTTGGCCAAACTCTTTCAAGAAACACTATGTTTGATTTAGTTGGGATTGCTGTTGGGTGGGTGGATGTGCTCCGTCTTGCACCCTAATTGGAGGGTCCGATTAATTTTCATTTACTTCATACTGATCTTTATACTCCATTTTGGATTTGGGGAAGCTTTGAGTTAATAGAAAAACTGTTGAAATTAATAGTGCTTTAGCAGCGCTCCTTTTATGGAAGACGAATTAGGTGCAGTTGGAGAAACTAGAGAGTTCCAGCCCCTTAGCAGGTTGGCAAATCAAATATTTTTAAAATCCTTCAGAATACTTGGGGAAAAAATGGTGGATTGAATGTTCACTGTATGGAACGTGTAAGTTAGGTACATATTTTAAAGGGTAATCATGACCTTGAATCTTTTCCTTGTACATCTCCTCTCCTATTTTAGACCTTCTGATATACAGCAAACAATGAGAGTTTTGAGAGAGAGAGAGAGAGAGAGAGCGCTATGTGCTGCCAGCATGTCATTATAATGTGACAAGAATTCCTCTTCAAGTTGTTTGCTCTGTCATTTTAGGTTGAAGGAATATTGGTCATTGAGAAGGTTGTTGGCAGTTTGTAATTACTAAGCTGATGATACACCTTTATTTCAAAATAAAAAGCATGTGGACTCACAAGAAGCCATGTAAAAAATTGTTTTCTCTCGTCTATTTCTCTACTGGTAGGACTCTATTTTTAGCTTAGGTTCCCTGGTCTGGTAGCCTTTCCTTGCTGATAGCTTCAAGTATTTCAGCCTCTGGCTTTTTAATCTAGAAGGACCCTACCCTTTTAGGGAATGTCCCTTGACACTTAAAATTGGTAATGTTTTAAATTTTTATTGCATACAATTAACACAGAAAGTGAATTTGCTGGGCCTCAAACTGGCCAGAGGCCTGAGCTTTCTGCCAAGTCAGGGGAGATGATGCCACATATATTTGATTTCAGAAGAACTTCTATCAGGCAGGTCAGCAGTTAGATGACTTGTCCTTTTTGGAATAGAAAATAGTGATCTTTTGGAGAGGCATAAAGCATGCTTTTCAAAATTAGGAGTGGGAGAGAAGAAAGCTACAGAATAACTTCCTGGCTGTGGTCTTATCTAGCAGTTTGCAGTGGCCAGTTTTGTATGGCGAATAATATAAAGGCAAGCATCTCTGGAGCCCTTGTTACGTGTTAGGTGCTGTTCTCCGCACTTTGTACGGACTAATTCATTTAGTCTTTACAACAACCCTATGAAGAGAGTGCTCTTGTCTCCGTTTTACAGATAAGGAAACTGAGACACAGAGTAAGAGGCTTTCCCAAGCTCACAGAGCTGGTGAATGGCAGGGGGTGGGGGTGGGGATATAAGCCATGGCGGTGTGGCTTCAAGTCCATATTGCTAACCACCGGGCCTGCTGGTAACCGGGTCTGCGCAGGGTCCCGCGCAAGAGAACAGATCGAGGCCCTCATACTGTATGTGTAGAAATTTTAAGCTAATGAATTTGTAACGAGCATCATTTAAATTCATTCTGTCTACCTGCCTGGATATCCCCATAGTGGCTTGGAAGGGTAGGTTTGAATTTTGAATTCTCAGACTTCCCAGGACTCGGAGCTGGAAAGCAGTTGGAGAACCCCTTGGCCCAGGCCCACTTCTGTTTTCTTCCCACCCATGGTTTGGCCCCACCTGGTGAAGAGCATTGTGTCCACTCGTACGCCCCATCTCTGTCGACACCCTCTGCCACTCCGTAATCATACCTTTGGCTCAGACCAGTGGCCGAGACCCCCTTGGGAGGACAGATCAGGGAGGAACCTGTTTGTGCCCTGGAAGTGGCTTCATATTTGATCAGGAACTTGTGGGGGTCTGCAGTGGAGCCCCAAAACAGACGGAGGTCACAGCATGGGTGTGCGGGCCCAGATCGTCCCGGGAACTCCACAGGAAGATGGGTGTAGAAGTACGAGAGCCCAGGACCATGGCCCTTCTTATCCAGTCTGTCAACAGTGTCACCAAACACCACCTCAAACAGCCTTTTGGATATAGAGATACATGTGCTTATAGATTCTAAACTTAGTTATGTTGATAGTTATTTTCCATTTCATCTTCTTGTACGGATAGTTAAATTGCAGCTAGGGATTTGGTTATAATGGAACTGTTAGGCTGAATCTACATCCATATTTAAGAATTTCTGTTTTGAGACATTTTCAGATGTCTTCCAAACCCAGACAGTTTTTAAGAGCATTTGAAATCTGGCGTAGCGTCTACTTTGACAAGTATTGCAAGATGGCTTACCGGGTAAGTCATGTCAATCCTTCTCATCTTGCCCAGCATCAAGATAACATCTGTACTTCCAGTTTTGCAGTTTGATTTGCTCTGGAAAGAAAAGCCTGTTGTTAACCTCAGATTATCGAAATGCCTGTAGCAGCCTAGCTGTAAACAAACTTGTGCGCTGAGGGCATTTTCCTGGGTTATCTTGAATGTCTGCTTAGGAGGGCTTTCCCTTAGCCACATTTTAGAAAGTGTTTTCTGGCATATGATACCTTTTCATCTTCCGTGACTCCGTTTCATGCTCATTCTGCAAATCAGTGTTTCTCCAAAGTTTTTGATGGTGACCCTGGAAAGAAATACCCTTTAGATTGTTGCCTGTCACACGGACACATGGATGTATGAAGGACACATGGATTTGCAAAGCATCATTTAATATTGCTGTGTGTGCTAAAGAAAAGCATTACAAAGATAATGTAAAATATGACTGTTAATGTTTAAATACAATATTCTGTTAGATTTCATTTTCCGGAATTGCTGGTTGTGACCCTCCAAACTGATTTCATAACACATTTTTGGGCAGTGGCATGCAGTTTTAAATGCCAGAATTAGCTGGCGTTTATTGAGTGCTCTCTATGCATCGGGTATGATTCATGTGATCCTAGTAACAATTTCTGATGTTCCCACTTTGTGGGTATAGAAACTGAGTCACGGAGATAGTCAAAAAGTTGCCTCAGAGCCCCCAGCTGAAATGTGGGCTGTGTCCAGGAAATCAGATGCACCATCACCACGTCACTGTATTGCTTCTCAAGGCAGGATGGGGCCAGGCCCTTCTGTGCACTTGCACATCATGCCTACTCCCCGGATGTGGCCTTTGGAATTTCTGAGTTGACTGATGCTGTGTGGAGGGGGAGACCCCATCATCAGGGACATCGTTCTTATACCTGGTCAGGCTTCCGGTTTTACGCTCAGATTCTTGTTTTGTATATCGATTCCTACTGCACAACATCACATTTCCCTGTCATGTTGCTTTGTGGGTACCTCACCCTGGAGATAGAAGCTATTGCTTAGAACTTGGTTTGTGGATTATTTGGTGAATCACCATTTGTTTGGGTATTTGAGAATGAATAGGCTTAAGAAATAGATTTTATTTTTAACCCTCCATAGACTCAATCTGTAAAATATTGAGGAATAAATTAAACATGTTAGAAGTTTATAGGGGCGGCTGAGTGGCTTAGTTGTTAAGCGTCTGACTTCGGCTCAGGTCATGATCTCACGGTTTGTGGGTTCGAGCCCCATGTCGGGCTCTGTGCTGACAGCTAGCTCAGGGCCTGGAGCCTGCTTCAGATTCTGTGTCTCCCTCTCTCTCTGCCCCTCCGCCACTCATGTTCTGTCTCTGTCTCAAAAATAAATAAACTATAAAAAAATAAAAAAAAAGAAGTCTACAAATAAAATAATTCTGAGTTGCCCAAGGAAGAAAGTACTTCAACCATTTCCCCTTGGAACAGGGGTTGGGGAGCTGGTGTGGAGGTGGTGGTTAAGGGAGTAATGCTCTGGGGGTGCCTGAGTGGCTCAGTTGAGCATCTGACTCTTGATTTCGGCTCAGGTCTGATCTCATGGTTCATGGGTTCAAGCCCCACATTGGGATTCTTGCTCTTTCTCCCTCTCTCTTTGCCCCTCCCCCACTTACACTCTCTCTCTTGAAAAGAAAAAAAAGAGCAAATGCTTTGAAGCTAGAAGAACTTGAAGTTACATCGTGGCCCCAGCATTTAGTAGTAGTAAGAGAGTAGGTAATTTCCTTTACAAATCTGCTCCTCACCTTCCCCTCGTATATGAGGGAATCACCCTGCCCTCTTTGCAGGGTTATTATGAGGACTGGATGGGAAAGACATGGAACATAGTAGCTGGCACACTGTAGTTGTTTAGTCACTGTTGTACTTTGAACCAAAACCAGCCACTATCTGTAGCTTATTCTCTATGATGTGAGCGGAGGACAGGAAGGAAGAGAAAACAAGTCATTCACATCTATTTGGTGGTAGAATTTGGAGAAGGATGTGTGGATACCTGTGGTCAGGGATGTTGGTATGTTGGAACTTGAACGTGGGCAAATACTCTCCCTATCATTCCCCTTTCTCCTGATATCTTCCATGTTCTGGAAGTTCCTGTGGGTTTTCATGTATGTATGGAGAAATCAGACTTCAGTTGAAAGGCGGGCTCTATCTTCATTTTCTTTGTAGATGTCCTAATAGGGTAGAGCACAGCTCTTCAACCATGCGAAGCGTTTGTCTGAATGCATAAAAAGAGTCAATCCTTAGAAAACCTTTTACAAGTCCGTGGCACTTTAGTATCAAATGAGTTGATGGCGCTTCTTTATTAGAGTCACAGCTAGAAAATAATAGATTTGTGGTTTTGTAACAATAATGTATATCCCACTCTTGCATTATTACTGTTTTATTTCAACATTGTCGAAAAGCACACCCCCGCTTCATTGACTTATTTGCTCCAAATAGGAGTTTACAGATCATGGTTGCAGCGAATTGATTTTTCAGCTTAGATGGTGAGAATTCCTTTGAGAACCTACCCTTCCTGCGTCTCCTGCCCACCCTCTTTTCCTCTGCTTCTGCGGCATCCCTGACACACCAGTTCTGCCTGTGGCTCTCGCCTCTGACTTGCCTTTGCTTCCAGAGTCTTCTGCTTTTCTCCCTGCTCTGAAACAGCCTGGCCACAGGCTAAGCTGGCCTAACTGATGGCTCTCCCTAAAGGAGTCTCTCTCTCTAGATGAGGGAAGAGCAAAGCCTGCATTGTTTTTCCCCACGCGGTGTGTGCGCCGTGCACATGGCTTCGTTTTGTAGTTTACTGGCCTCGGCTATTTCAGACCGTCACCTGTCTTTTCATGGCACCATTTCTACTCTCTGCCCTGCCCTCTGGCCCAGTCTGCAGCTTCCTCCTAAGCCAGCCAGTGCAGCCGCCCTTCTTCTCCCTGCCCTCCGCCCCCCTTCCCTGAGGCCCCTGGACCCCAGCAGGTGCATGAGTCCAAGTCTTCCTCCCCTGCTAGAAACAGCAACAGCAGTCGCCTGCCATGAATGACGCTTCCCTTCCTCAGTCCCGTATTCCCTCTGGTTGCTACTTCTTCGCTTACCATCCATTTTTCTAGATCTTTCTTTACCCATGATAGATGCTGTTTATCCACTACATCTGCCCTGAGCACCTTGCTGTTTCTTAGTCCGTGGTGGGGAGGGGGGGAGGTGGTGTGGGTCTTTACTGACTTGGCCTCTGTGCTCTTCACTGCTCCCCATGGAAGCGTTTGGCTTCTGACGCCGCCCCTCCAGGCCCTCACGCTATTCTCTAGCTACTCTTCCAGCCCCCCTTCTGGGCTTTCTTTCTCTGCCCATCTCTTTAAAGTCTGATGTTGCACAGGCTCTGTCTTTGGGCCCCTGTTCCACCTTCTGTGTTTCTCCCTCCCCCCACCGCCGCTCCTACATGCTCTTTCTGGGTGATACAAATATTCCCGGTGGCTTCAAGTTGCTGTCCATATGCCGACAACTCTTCAAACTGTATTTTTAGCCCAGATCTGTTTTCCGAGGACCAGACGTAGTCAGCGAGGTTTGAAATGGACAGTTCCACCTAGATGCTCCATGGGAGCCTCGTGGTGAACTGGTGTGCAACCGAGCTTACCTTCCTCTGCGAACCTGCTCCTTTTCCTCCATTCCCTCGGTGAATGGCAGGGGCTGCTATCCACAGATGCCCCAGCCAGAGATTTGCTGGCGTCCTCTCTGCTGCCTCTGCCCTGTAGGTCATACCCCACAGTCACGAAGCCTTGTTGGTGCTCGCTCCTCACGGCTCTGCACCCTGGTGCCTGGACTTCTCACTACCCCCTCTCCCCCCCACATCAGTGCAGCCCCTTAAAATGTCTTGCCAATCAACACTTCCATCTCGGGTCTCTCAAATGACTGCCACCATCAGCAGCCCCCTGCTTTGCTGCTGTTATGCCTGCTTGCTTCGGCCACGAATACAGCTCCCAGCGGAGGGCCAGGTGATCTGTACGTTTTGTCTCCCACAGTCAAACCTCACAGTAACGTTAGGAGCGGGGTGTGGTATTATCTTCATGTCTTCATTTTGTAGCGGATGAGACTGAGCCCAGAGAAGTTGTTACTTGTCCCCGTCTAAGCTTGTGTTGACTCCAGAGTCACATCGCCACGATGCTGCCATTGCTCCCAGCAGGTCCATTTATTGAGTGCTTACTGCATACCCCCTTCCTCGCAGTAACTCTGCAAGGGAGGTAAGGAAACTGAGGTACAGAGAGCTTGAGCAACAGGCCCTGGTTAGAGGCCAGATCACCCTCTCGAGTCGCAGAGTCCGGAATGGACACCTGTCTCTGGTTCCTGGGCTGCGACCTCCCCTGGCGAGCCCCCCTCCTCCTGAGCCCCCCCTGCCCCTCACTGTGGTGATTCAAAGTGTTTCCTGAAATCCAGACTGGATCCTGTTATTCCCCAGGGCCTTTGTGACAGAGCAAGAGCCCATAGCTGCAGCGAGCAGGGGCTCGCCCTGTGGTATTTCCGCTACTGAGTCTCGCAGCTTCGTGAAGACAGGACGGCGCGGTCCCCGCAGCCCCAGTCTCTCCCATACCTGGCTGCACTGAGGTGCCCAGTACCCGGCTGGCAGGTGAGAGTGATAGAAACCGGCCCTCCAGCCCATCTTCCGCAACTGTGCATTTCAGAAATACACGCCCCAAATTAACTGCACTAGTGTCCTTTGGTTCTGCCTGTGTTACAGGTCCCCTCTTTCATTGTTGACTCAAAGTTTTGGTTCTTCCGCTTGGTTAAGAATTACATCCGCGCGGTCCTTTGAACCTGTGACTAAAAGGAAGTTGTGATGGCACAAAGCACAGATACGGGGGTATGAAAGTCTTCAAAGGGAGTAATCACCGGTTGCTGCCATTCCTCCCTGTAATTTTGATTTTTCTGTATGTACAAGAATCCTATTTTATTTGCACCATAATTGTTCATTTCTCTGAGAGTGGAAATGCTTGCTGGGCGAGGAAGGGGCGAGTGCTTTTCCATCAGCAGATAAGATTCAGAGCGACAGGCTCACGCAAGTTTTAATAGAACGAGGAACGAGAGCCAGGATTCCTGCCTCTGCTTCAAAGTTCTGGCCAATAAACTCTCACCAGGTTTTTCTGAGTCAGCACTGGCACTTTGGAAATCTGTTCCATTGTGTAAAAGCTTAGGAAAAAAGAAGAAGCAGAGCGTGGCTTAGTCTCCACAACATTACTTTATGCTTGAAGAAAAAATGATCCAAGAAGGGCTTTTTTTTTTTTTAAAGAATCCTTAGGGTTGGGGTGCCTGGGTGGCTTAGTCGGTTAAGCGTCCGACTTTCGCTTAGGTCATGATCTCGCGGTTCGTGGGTTCGAGCCCCGCGTCGGGCTCTGTGCTGACTGCCAGCTCGGAGCCTGGAGCCTGTTTCAGTCTGTGGCTCCCTCTCTCTCTGACCCTCCCCTGCTCACGCTCTCTCTCTCTCTCTCTCCTAGAAATAAATAAAACATTAAAAAAAAAAAGAATCCTTAGGGTAAACTGTGGCCGGACCTTTGGAGGGCAGGAGTATTCATTTGTTCATTCATTCATTCCAACAGATATTTGCAAAGATGAGGAAAGCGGAATAAGAAGCCTTCATCCTTTTAAATATTGTAAGAGAAAAGAAGAAGGAAGGAACCTTTCTGTTACAGGAGAAGAATGGAGGCATCCGTATGATTGAAAGCCCTTTGAGGGCAGACCCTAGGCCCTCTTCACAGCTGTATTAGTTAGTGGATTCAGTACATTTGTTTACTGCATCCTGGGGATGTGGGGCCTCCTTTACTCAAAGCCTGTTTTCAGGAAAGGGTGTGATAAATTCATTCACATTATAATGTAAATGACTAAAAGCACTTTAGTTTTCATTTGAATAGGAAGTAAGGTCTTAAGTAAGAGAAAGTAATCTTGATCAGCTGAACTTCAGGAATTGATAAACCAGGGCTGGATCCATTATTTGTGGGCTGTGGGACCTTGTTGGCATCTATGAAATGGATAAAATTAAAACATGTGGGTGGTTTCCGGGATGTCCTGGGAAAGACATTGGCCTGTGGGACTTGATCTACCTGAGCTGCTGCTTAATCAGCTTGATGGCCTTGGCACGGCGAATTCATGATAGACTTCTGTTTTCAGGTTTTCTTCCCTTGTCTGAAAAACTGAGGGTGGCCTAGGTTTTTAAGCTCTGCCCTTTAGAGCTTCTCCACTAAAGGTGGTCCCACACTGCAGAAAACGAGATTTATTAAAGAGAGGGTGATATTTAAAGCAGTGATAGAAGAGTCTTTCTCAAAGCAAACCCTAGATAAGCATTAGGCGAGTTCACCAAAGGATCATTTAATGTCATAGCCAGTTCCAGTAGCTAATGTGAGAACCTGTCCATCCTTCCCTTGGCATGATCTCTTGTGAGATGTGGCTTGGATAGGAAGAATCGGATTGAGAAGCCTTTTTAAAATACCCTCCTTCTCAGCTGGAGCACTTCCTACTATTGGCTTCTAAGTTAAATTTGAAATCTGTTTTTTTTTAATTTTTTTTACAAATAGTTTATTGTCAAGTTGGTTTCCATATAACACCCAGTGCTCATCCCCACAAGTGTCCTCCTCCATGCCCATCTCCCGCTCCCCGCCCCCACGCTCATCAGTCCTCAGTTTGTTCTCAGTATTCAAAAGTCTCTCATGGTTTGCCTCCCTCCCTTTCCCCCACCATTTCTCCCCTTCTTCTCCCCCGTGGTCCTCCGTTAAGTTCCTCCTAATCCTCCTATACGTGCAAACATGTGATATTTGTCCTTCTCTGCCTGACTTATTTCGCTCAGCATAACACCCTCAAGATCCATCCATGTTGCTACACATGGCCAGCTTTCATTCTTTCTCATTGCCATGTAGTATTCCATTGTATAGATAAACCACATCTTCTTGATCCATTTGTCAGTTGATGGACACTTAGGATCTTTCCATGATTTGGCTATTGTTGAGAGTGCTGCTATGAGCATTGGGGTGCATGTGCCCCTGTGCATCAGCACTCCTGTATCCCTTGGGTAAATTCCTACCAGTGCTATTGCTGGGTCATAGGGGAGTTCTATGAAATCTGATGGTGCATATCTCATAGGTACCTATCTGCTTTTTAAAAAAGATTTAATTGGGTTAACCTTTTAGAACTGGCATATTTGACTTAAAATTTTTCGGTGTCTAATTAATAATACTGACGGTTGGGAGGGTGCTTTCTGCTCTTATTATTTGTCCTTTATCTTGGCAGCTCATAATTAACTAATAGTGGTATTTATTTTCACTAGTGTTGAGCTGTAAAACGAGCATCTGAGAAGGAAAACAATAGTAGCTTTAGGAAATAACACTTTTATTATTATTTTTTTTATTAGAGTGAGAGAGAGAGAGCTAGAGAGAGCACACGAGCCAGGGAGAGGGGCAGAGGGAGACAGCCTCACGCAGGCTCCCGACACAGGGCGCGATCCCATAACCCTGGGATCAGGACCTGAGCTAAAATCAAGCATTAGATGCTTAACTGATTGAGCCATCCAGGCACCTCAGGAAATAAAATTTTGAAAAAGCGAAGGATACAAAGTAGCCTAAATAAAAGGCTGAATAAATTTGTATAAACAAATTTATTTTCACTGGGGAATTTATTCCTGGGATGTCACTTTATAGTTAGTGTCAGAATGAGCATGACAGAAGAGGAAACATAAATTAAGATTTTTCAGGGGTAGTCCTGGTGGGAAGCGGAAAATAGAACTTATTGCTATTTTTATTTAAATTTGTATCCAAGTTAGTTAGCATATAGTGCAATAATGATTTCAGGAGCAGAATCCAGTGACTCATCCCCTAGGGGTAACACCCATTGCTCCTTCCAGCAAGTGCCCTCCTTAATGCCCCTCACCCATTTAGCCCATCCCCCCACCCCAAACCCCTCCAGCAACCCTCGGTTTGTTCTCTGTATTTAAGAGTCTCCTATGTTTTGTTCACCTCCCTGTTTTTTTTATACTACTTTTGTTTCCCTTCCCTTATGTTCATCTGTTTTGCATCTTAAATTCAGAATTTATTGCTTTTAATAATATTTGTTTATTTTGTATGATGATGGAATCCGTAAAGCATCACCAGGTAATTCCATTCAGTCCGCAGAAAGGTTCTGTGATAGAAGTAGCTACCTCATTTTTAAAACAACAGAACTGAGGCTCAGAAGGGCTTAGTTCCGCGCCTGAGTTTAAATTACCAGCAGGACTTGGACCTGGACACAGTGACCATCAATGTCACCCTCCCCACCCTGGTCATTTGCACCTATTTTTGTATGTTCGGCCTATACATTGGGCAAGGCTCTTGTGCTTAATTTATCTGATACATTTTCAAGTGTGCTTTCTTTTCAATTGAACAATTTACAGGACTCCATTCTTTTGTTTGTTTATAATTTATTAGATGAGCCATTAATGGGATTCAGCTATTTCTTTATAGTTAATAGTTTCTTCATCCATCAGTTCCCGAGTGTATATTGGAAGAAGTGTGCTATTTATTTCTTGGATTGTCAACTCTGCATGAGCAGTTAGTATTGGAGCCCTCATGCTCTCCAGCTGTCCATGTAGATGGAATTTTGAGGCTAAAAGTTAGAAATGCACTTTAAATAAAACATTGGTTACAGAGTGGATATTTTATCCTACATATTTGAGAGCATCGGATATTACCTTTCCCATGATAGAAGTAAAGAAATAATGCCTCTAAATAAAATGTGCAAAGCCCTTAACAACTTCTTTTGCTTCTGATAATGGATATTTTTTCCCTGAGCTGCTTGGACAATCATCTGTTAACAACTTGTATATTTTATATGTCAGAAGTACAACTGACATAGATGCTTTGTTCATTTCTACAAATGTTAATAGATTCAAGTCTGTTTCAGGCCAAACAGGTAAGGTGTCAAGATTTCAGATCGGTAAAGTTGACTTTTCTGCTCAGTTTTTGTGAGTCAATGCTCCATATAACAGTTCTAACTAGTCAACTGGTTTTTCTGGTGTTCGTGATGGGGTGTGGCAGCTCTGACAAGTGAAGAGAAAATGAGTCATTGATTTGGTGCTGAAACATGATTATGCTTGCTATAATGAAAATAGCCTACAAATATTACAACTAAAAAAAAAATAACGTGTACTATCTCTGGTAGACAAGTGCCTTTTGTTAAGCTAGAATATTCCATTTCTTCATCAAACCCCAGATGGTTCAGCATTCAGTACTCTTATGCCAGAAACAGTTTATATGGATGGATGTTTAAATAAAAACGTGTGTATTTTGGTAAACATACCATCATCTAAACGAGCCTGCGACTGTAAAAGCATTTGGCTGCCAGTCACGCCTCTAACCTCTGGGATATTCTCATGTGAAACTTCAGGGAGGGGTAGTGGGTTGGGTTTTATAAGGGAATAATTCCAAGTTTGAGTTAACTCATTACTCTAAAGAAGAGGAGAGGTTGGTTGATTTATCATGGACATCTTACTGGAAATTGCCTTGCACGAAGCAATGTAAGGCAGCGAAGGAGGGCAAAGAAGGAGATGCAGAGAACATATAAAACATTTAGTGAGGTGCAAGTTCTCAGCTCAGCCATCACGATGAAGACACCGGTCGCTCCGCCTCCGTGGGTGGAACGCTGTGAGCTCTAAGCGGGCCTGGTGGGTGTGGTGTGGACCTGGCCCTTCTTCTCAAGGAATTTGGACCATCTTCTTCCTGCCCCCGTTTTATAAAATCAAATCAAATGGAAAAGTTCCTAGATATGGCTTCTTGAGGGTGGTGGACAATAGGCTGTCTCATTTAAAAGATCCCTACTGGTTGCGATCCTGGGGTTCTTTTTACGTGCTTACTGCCCGAGCACAGGGCATCGCCTTATAAGATTGATGCTCCCACCTTCCTGGGGCAGGAATGGGCCTGGTCTGCCCAGATGGATGAGGCCGGCGCCCCGCAGCGTACTTCATTCACAGTGTGGTTGTGAGTCGTCATCCTTGGCTTCCTTTAATTTCCCCTTTTAAATGATATAGCCCTCTCAGGGCTGTTTTGAGGATTATTAATGTTAAAAAATCATCCCAAGAAAAGCACAGAATATTTATGAAAGTACTATTAGCAACATTTATGCTCTTTTTGCCATGATCGATTCTGCCTTATTAATAAAAATATTCACATCGGGGCGCCTGGGTGGCTCAGTCAGTAAAGCGTCTGACTTCAGCTCAGGTCATGATCTCTCGGTTATGGGATTCGAGCCCCATGTCAGGCTCTGTGTTGACAGTTCAGAGCCTGGAGCCTGCTTCAGATTCTGTGTGTCCCTCTCTCTGCCCCTCACCCACTCACATACACTCTCTCAAAGGTAAATAAATATATACATATAAAAAAAAGACAAAGGTACACCCTTTATCCCCCCAAAACTAGAGGCTTTTAGAATTTTTGTTTTGAAAAACAATTCTTTTTGATGGGCCTTAGGCCTTGGTTGAAAATTTTGGTCACATAAAACCACACCGGGTTTTATGAATATGGAATAACATAGTCAGTGTCTCAGAATGAAAAATCTTGTTGGGCTGCTTTAAGAGAATTGCCTTTTTAGTTCAAGAGAATTATCATCTTGGAGTTAAGTGATAATATATCTGTTATCGTTTAACATTCATTATGGATAAAAATCTTTTCATAGGGTATCTTTCATATGTGCCTAGAAAGAGGGCTGCAAAGATCTGTGATAAATATTAATAGTGCTTTTTTAGTGTCATGGGTAATTTTTATGTCATTTGCGTTTTGCACAGTGAACATATATTCCTTTTACATGAGAAATCTAAAGTTATTTTGAAAAAAGAGGTGGGCGTGTATATCCTGACTGTTGTCACCAGTAAGAAAAGGGCTCCCTCTGCTTCAGATTCTGGGTCTCCCTTGCTCTCTTCCCCTCTCCTACTCGCACTCTGTCTCTCTCTCTCAAATAAATAAATAAATACAAAAAAAAAATTAAAAAAAAAAAAAGGGCTCCTGCTCCTCAGTGATGTGTGCTGTCCTGTCTCAGGGCTTTACAATATTAAGAGCAGCCTTCGCTTCTTTTTGAGGCAGCCAGGTGGTTTTTTATTTTTAATTGAAAATAATTAAGGAAAAAATAAGCTAACAATTTTGTTCATATTCAATTCTTTACAGGATAAGCATCCAGAACACTTTTGGAAATCAGGGTGTCCTTATCTTTTTGGGTGGCCAGGATGCCAGGGGAAACAACATTATCAAGTAGGGTGCAGGCTCCGCGCGCGGTTTCTTTTGCGTTTGGTCCTACAGACTGCGCTCATTGCCAGATGCTTAGGTGAGCACCTTTCACCCATACCTCTTGCAGTGGGGTTGTTTCATACATTTGTTATATGATTAGACCGCCTTGTCCATTTCTGCATTCCCTCCTAGGATCCCCTGAACTCCTAAGTGATTTTTTTAAAATCATAAGATTTTACATCATAAGATTTATTATTTTTTTAAACATTCATTTTTTGAGAGACAGAGAGTGAGTGGGGGAGGGACAGACACGCGCGCGTGCACACACACACACACACACACACAGAATCTGAAGCAGGCTCCAGGCTCTGAGCTGTTAGTGCAGAGCCCCACACGGGGCTCAAACTCATGGATCGTGAGATCATGACCTGGGCTGAAGTTGGATGCTTAACCGACTGAGCCACCCAGGTGCCCCCATGAGATGGACTCTTTGTGCCGTAAAGTTCTGTGGGTTTTGACAAATGCATAGTGTCATGTAGACTGTCTTACGATATCCCATAGAATAGTTTCATCACCCTGAAAAATCTCCTGTGGTTCACCCATTCATCTCTTTCCACTTCTCCCCAGGCCTGTGACAACCCCTGATCTTTTTGGCATTGCCATAATTTTGCTTTTTCTTGAATGTTCTCTAATTGGAACCATGTAGTATATAGCTTTTCCAGACTGGCTTCTTTCACTTAGCAATACGCATTTAGTACTCATGCATGTCTTTTTGTGGCCCGAGAGCTCGTCTGTGTTTATAGCTGAATGATACTCCAGGTGTAAACGTACCACAGTGGACTTGTCCATTCCGCTATTGGAGATGTCTTGGTTGCTTCCGGTTTTCGGCAGTTATAAATAAACCCAGGATAAATTTGCAGGCAGGCTCTTACGTGGGTGTAAGTTTCCAACCCGTTGTATAAGTACGCCAGATGAGTTTTGAGATGCTAAGGACGCAGGTGCTTGGGAGACTGCAGTGAGCCAAGGAGGCGAGGTCCTCTGCAAATTGTAGGCGCTCTACAAACAAATGCGGTAGGTAAACCAGAGTGGGTTCAGCTCACGAGAAGGGCGTCGCTGGGGAGGTGTGGCACGTGTGAACCTGGACCTGCGTGATGAGAGATGACACCAGCTGTGCAAAGATCAGGGAGCATGAGCTTTCTCCCCGGAGGGCTCAGTTACCAGAGGGTCCTGAGGCAGGATGGACCGTGGCATGATTGAGGGACTAGGGACAGAAAGAAATGAGGGATGAGGTCAGGAGTGAAAGCATTATTTTTTCTTTAGACAGAGTACACGTGTGTGTGAGTCGGGGGGAGGGGCAGAGAGAGAGAGAGAGAGAGAGAGAGAGAATCCCAAGCAGGCTCTACGCTGTCAATGCAGAGCGCTACATGGAGGGTGTGACCTACGTGAACCAGGAGGTCATGACCAGAGCGGAAACCAAGAGGCGGGCACTTAACCGACTGAGCCACCTGAATGAAAGTATTTTTTAAAAAAAAGAGAGAGAGAGAGAGAGAGCGCACACAGGAGTGGGGGAGGGGGAGACAGAGGACTCAAGCAGCTCTGTCCTGTCAGCGTAGAACCCAATATGGGGCTCAAACTCATGAACCGTGAGATCATGACCTGAGTCAAAGTCAGATGCTTAACTGACTAAGCCACCCAGGCGCCCCTGAATGCAAGTATATTTGGAAGAACCTCTCTTTTAGCACAACATACAAAGTACACAAATCCTGAGTGGACAGGCAGCTGAATTTTCTCACGTTGAACCCACCGTGTAACCACAATCCAGATCAAGAAATGGAACACTGCTAACACCACAGAGGTCCTAGTGTGCCCCCTTTCCATCGTGAGCCCCGTACCCCGCTCCAAGGTAATCTGGCTGATTTTGCCTTTCTAAAGAATTGCTTTTGTTCAGCATTAAGTATTCGAGATATACCCAAGATGGTGCCTGCCAATGAGGCTGCTTCGTTTGGGTTGCCATGGAGTATTCCATGTGTGACTATATCACACTTCTTTTTAATCTGTTCTGCTTTTGATGGGCATTTGAGAGGTTTCCAGTGTGGGACTATTCTGAATTGAGCTGCTGTGAACATTACTGCACATGTCTTTTGGTGAACGTATGTTTGTGCTTCTGCTGGGTTATATACATCGGGGTGAAATGGCTGGCTTATGGGGTATGTGTGTGTTCAGCTTTGCTAGGTATTTCCAGATGATTTTACATGGCAGCTGAAAGCACTTATACTGACTCATGTTCCCACTGCAGTATATGAAAGTGCCAGTTGCTTCACGTCATTGTCAACACTTAGTATTCTCCCTTTTTCATTTTAACCATCTGTGAGGTACACCATCACGTTGTGGTTTTAATTTACGTTTACCTGAAGTCTTAGAAAGGTCCGTCCCTTTTCATATGCCTGTTGATACTTTGGGTGTCCTCTTTGTGAAGAGCCTGTTCAAATCTTTTTCCCGCTAAAAAGTAAAACTTTGATTTGGGCTGTCTGAGTTACTGTTTTTTGTGTATCTTGGCCACTAATCTTTATACATCCTAGATATCAGTCCTTTGTCAGAAATATGTGTTGTTTGAGTATTCCCTCCCATTTTGTGAGTTGCCTTTTTTTACTCTTTTGAAGTTAAGTGTCTTTTGATGATAATTCTTAATATTGTTCAATTTGCCAGTTTTTTGCTCTATAGTTGGGGCATTTTGCATCCCGTTTGAGAAATCTTTGTTTGCTTCAAGGTCATGAGGATATTCTCCTATGTTATCTTCTGGGTGCTTCCTTGCTTTACCTTTTATATTTAGATCGGTAATCTATCTGAAATTGATTTTTGTGTATGTAGGGATCAGGTTCATTTTTTTCCCCTCCAGTTGACCCTGCACCACCCATTGGAAATTCCTCTCCCCCATGCACCATAGTAAAAAATCAGGGAAACTCTTCTGTGTGGCTCTACTATAGATTCTGGTGAGCGTGGTTTAGTGTTGGGTTGGGCTTTCCCAATTTCTTGCTCACAATACTCCCATTTCCGTTACCTGGCACAATGGCCCATGCGCTAAAATGGTAAATGGTTAGTAAATATCAGCCATTGAAGGAGGAGGTCTGAACTTGCCTTAAGGCAAGAGTATTTAAAACCCCTGGGCTCAGGCTCAAAGAAAGGATACTCTGACTTCATTTTAGAAAAGACTTTATTTGGGGCGCCTGGGTGGCTTAGTCGGTTAAGCGTCCGACTTTCGCTTAGGTCATGATCTCGCGGTTCGTGGGTTCGAGCCCTGCGTCGGGGTCTGTGCTGACTGCCAGCTCAGAGCCTGGAGCCTATTTCAGAGTCTGTATCTCCCTCTCTCCTGCTCACGCTGTGTCTCTCTCTCTCTCTCTCCTAGAAAAAAATAAAAAATATTAAAAAAAAGAAAAGAAAAGACTTTATTTGACTAGTTAATTATATTTCTTCAAGATGCCCAAATACGGTTTTGGACCCATCCTGCTGATCAAAATCTTAAACTTCAAAGTCCTAACTTCAGACTGTCTCGTCAGTAGTGCTGTATCTATTCAACCATCCAGCCAGCCACCCCAAAATTTCTTATGGGCCTGATACATGCCAGGTATACAGTACAACTATTAAATGATGGGATTCTTTCCAGAGTTTCTGTTTTTAATTTTAGAATATTTGTTGTTTCTTTCTTTACAAGTTAAATGCTTCTTTCTTTGCAAGTGAAATACTCAGTATAAGAAGGGTAATTTTTGGAATTTTCTTCTATTTTGGGGATAGCTTTGTTGTTCTATTATAGTTATTTAAAATTTGTGTGTGTGTGTGAGAGACAGTCTGCGCAAACAGGCAATAGGCCTAAGAATTAGAACTTTTGTGTTGCTATCAGAATATTTTAAAACAAATACAACCCTACAAAAGAAAAGAGATTAATTTTTTTAAAGCACATTATTTCCTCTAGTGAATTCAATGAACAGTTGAATACTTTTCTTAGTTTCAGAATTTAGTGCCAGCCCCAAGACCACCTTCAGTGAAATAGAGACATGCATTTTCAAGAGGTTGGCATTGTGCCCAGAAGGGGCCAGTGTCCTTATATCAGATTGTACTACAAGTGGGTGGCTTCTGTTGCCCTGGTACCTGTCCCTTGGGGGGCCTGTCCATCGATGGCTTTTCCCCAGCCACCATCTTGCTCAGTTATCGTAGGGCCCTGGTTCATGTCACAGGACCTCTCTGCGCCTCGCCTCCCTCCAGGGATGTGAATGACGAGTGGTGGGGTGGGCAGATGGTCCAGGCTGGGGCCAGCCCTGGGCATTAGCTGCTGGAAGATGGGACACTGGAAGAGGCGGCCGTGGAGCTGAGCCATGGCCAGCTCTGCCCTCCGCCTCATCCAAAGGAAACAGACGGGCAAGAGAACAGGGTATTTATGCTGTTGACTATCACTTACATGACAGAACTTTTATTCTCTTTCATATTAGTTAATGTCATCTCTGTTTAGTTTTTATGGACCTAGAACTAAAACTTAGTGGAAATCTCAAGCATCCAGAGGTCACTAATTCTGTGACCTTGGCCATAGCGAAGAACCTGTGAGCAAACAGATGGGTGACTTGGAGAACCAGAGGAGCCGCCCTGGGGTTTATGTTTTTTATTTATCGGAGAGAGCCTTAGGCATGTGGGAGCACATTTACTCTGAACTTTTGCCACAGTTCTAAAAGGCTTGGTCTCCTGGCTTCTTAGTTCACTACGATTTAGAAGCAACGCACTAGCTAGGCTGCTGGATAGAAGTGCCGGGAGAAAGTCTACAAGTGACAGCTGACAGCCTGAGAGGAAGGCGGTTGACAGAGAATCTATAAAAAGCCCAGAAGATTGGAGCCAACTCATAGGAGACAAAAAGAGCTCTATGCCTGGCAGTGGCCTGGAGGGCTGTGTAGCACAATAGAACGTCTGCTCACAGGGCTGACCTGAGTCATTAAGAAAATATTAATTCTGTTGGTAGCCCCGGCTTCAGAAAGCAGGCACATGAGTAATACATTTAGAGAGATTTTCTGAAAAAGAGTCCAGATGTTGGCTATCTGAAATAACTTGCTTACATAGAATCATTGTTTCCGTCAGGACAGTAAATATTTTCTCTTTCCCTCCCTGTCTTCCTCGTCTCCTCCTCGCCCTCCCACTTCCTGTCTCCTTCTTCTTGCTTTCTTTGCTGCTTTTCTCTCTCCCCTTCTTCTCCCGACTCTTTCCTACCCCTTTCTCCCCCACCGCCCTATGTCCCCTAAGTGCTTCCCCTCCCCACCCCCAGCACAGAGCAGTTTCCCAATTATCTTTGTCTTTGAAGGGCACAAACACCCAGTGGGTTGCTGGTAAATGTTCAACAATTGGTTCTCAGGAAAACAAACAAACGAACCCTGATTTATAGCATTTGAGGATTTCCTTGGTGTGGATACTCCATCCGTGGTTGATTTCAGGCTACCGTGGGGAGGTCACTGAGCGTGGAGCAGGGAAGTGTTTCCTCCATCCAGAGACCATGGATGTGAGTCCCCTCAAGAGGGTGGATAGGAGTGAAATGTGATAAAGTCATCAAAAAGTGAGAAGTTTTGAGTATTTATCCACTAACTTTGGTTTGCCTGAAATGCTACTCGTATGTTTATACAACTTAATTTTTAATGACCCTACTTCATAGCTGGGTCATAAAATTCCTGGAAATTTAACAATTGCCTCTCAGGAGCTGTGAGCCCTTTCCAGCACATACCCAACACCTCACAGGTGAGGGATACTGTACCACCTTATCTGCGTACAACAAGAATCTGAATAAGTCTTGAGGCCAATCCCAGACACTCATAGTTGAAAGAGAGCCTAGCGATCATCTCTTCTGACCTCTCTTTCTGCCACGTTAATTCCATCGGTAGCCCAGTAGAAGGAGAACCCCAGGCTTTCACTGCTCGGACTTTTCATGTCCCAGTACAGAACCCACGACCGACGGACACATTTCAAAGCAAAGGGACACAGGCTGGTGAGGGTCCAAACCAGGACTGGAATTTAATCTCTTTCTCTGGTTGTTCTCCAACTTCGTTCTCATGAAATTCCTGATTTCATAATTTAGCACAGACTTGTTTTATTTGTAGGGATTAATTTAAAGACCCCCCCCATGTCATTAAGTAAAATCAGCAGAGGTTTATTAAATTAAAATTAGCAAATTATTATTATGTGGTAGGTGTTCAGTATCTCCTATTTTTTGATGAAGAATTTATTTTACTGATTCATCACCTACCTATAAAGGATATTTATTATACAGATTTTATTTAACCTATATGTGCTCGTTATATATTTATTCATAGGTATGTATATATATAAAACCTATATGGTGTTTATATATATGTATATACTCATTATACGGTATCTCTGACGTTCAGAACTGATAGTTCAAGTCATGATAGGTAGGGAATGTTGGATTCTGTTGGGCCAGTGAGACAAGACAGGCTTAGAAAGTCTTTCTAACCCTGCGGTGTTGGTGCCTTTATGACATGGTGGGGCTCTTTTGTAAAGCTGTATTTTGGTGTGTGTGTGTGTTTGTGTGTGTGTGTGCGCACACCCGCGATAATGCAGCAGACCATACCAGGCCTCCCGGATGAGGCCCTATAGTGTGGTGGGAAGGACAGGCCTGAATCTAAAGTCCAGCTCTGCTGCTCACCAGCTGGTGATTATTCTTCGCTTGGTGTTATGGATATTCCTTCTCTCCTGAGGAAGACTTGGTTTCTCACGGGACTCAAAATAGAAGCTCCTTAGTCTGAAGATAAAGATCTTGGGAAATGCTGACACCTTTCCTGGTGGGCACAGTTGCCATAACAGGAAGCAGCGGTGGGGGTGTGGGTGCTGTGTGGAACGGGTGGGGAGATGGGCTTCTGACGGAGAATGTGAGCATGGGAGGCTGAGAGGACAGTCAGGCCTTTCCACACCCTGAGAGTCCAGATTCATCCCGATGCCTCACCTGGCTGGGTGGGGGTGCAAGGCCAGGTTGTCACATCGCATGGCTTGCATGTCTCCTTGGTCCAACACGAGCCATATTGTTGTCTACATCATTCCATCAAATCATCTTACGGTCAATCTGGCACTCGCTGTGGCTTCCCTCTTATTGTTGATGGTGTGATGAATCACTCCAAAAGAGTGAAATAATTTTTTTTTGTTTGTTCTTGAAAGAACTTTAGCTTTACAGAAGAGTTGCAAAGATAGTACGGATGGGTTTTCCCATTTCCCCGTCACCTCTCTACTTCTAAAGTTAATGTCTTATAATGTATGTTTACTTATCAAAACCCAGAAACAAACATTTGTACACTACAGTTAGCCAAACTACAGTCTTTATTCAGGTTCCTCTGTTTTTCTTTTCCCACTAATGTCCTTTCTCTCTGGCGGGACCTAATCTGGATAGCACATTGCATCTAGTGGAGTTTGTCTTTGACTTCTCTCATGTCCCACCCACGCTGAGCCACCTAACCCGGTCCCTTATACCTGCCCTTCTTTTCCATCCTTGTGAAAGTGCCTGGACTTAGCCCCAGCTCCTTACTACTCACATGTGGACCCTGTCATGTTATTGGATTCCCGTCCCTAGATTCTCTGACCTTGTGAGCTGCCCAGAGCTGCCAGGTGAACCATCAGAAGACGGACTCCTTTGGGTGACTCAGAACTCTCCCTGAATGACAGCTGAGCTCCCCACACCTTCTTTTCTAACCTCCCAACATGATTTTGCACCACTTTCCGGGTTCAGCTCCGACCTTCTTGAGACCTGCAGACAAGTGGGTCTCTTGCAGCCTCCCTAACACTGCTTCCTATCACACAACTGCCAGCCTTGAGTCCTGCTGTGTGTAGAATCTGTGTTCCTTACGTGCTTTATCTTATTCAGTCTTCAGGACAGTACCTATGAGGGTGACCACTTAGGAAACCGAGGCACAAAAAGGGTAAGTAACTGGCTGTAGTCACACAGCCAGTATATTGTTTTTGGACTGAGACAGTCTGTAGACCTTAGGTTTTTAAGCGCTCTAGTCTCTTGTCTCAAATTCAAGATGGCCCTATGAGTTTTGCTCACGCCATTCCCAATATTCCTTCCCTAACCCCTCCTTTTTCTTAGTGAGGGTCCTAGTCATCCTCCAAAGTCCAACTGAAATTTCATTTCCATGATGGGTTTTTTTTTTTTCATTTTAAGTTGTAACCAATCTGCTTACCCAGCACTTCTTAGTATTTATAAATCAATTGGAATAAGTTCTGTATCTCTCAACTGCCACTTACCATATGCTTCCTGTGATGTGGTTTCTTATGGATGTGGATCTAATCTTCTCAATTTGATTGTAAGCTTCTAGAGGGCATGGACTTTGAAGTCCAGCAAATAGTCTTTGTTGAATGAATGTGTTTTAAATAAGTGTGATTTCCTGGAATATCATTTGATAATTAATAGTGAAGAGAGTCTCATTCTATTTGAAACGTATTATTCAGGGCTTAAAATTTGCTTCTGAAGCTGCCATGATACTTAATTATTCTTGACCAAATGATAAAGCACAAATCAACAATAATAATGGTAACTCACATACTGTTTACTACGTTCTGGGCTTTATTCAAAGGCCTTTCCCACATTATCTCTTCATCCCCTTAACAAATTTCTGAGGTGGGTACTTTCACCAGTGTTGTTTCAAATGGGTGGAAACCAGTCATAGGAAGATCCAACAGGAGCACCTGGGTGGCTCAGTCAATTAAGGATCTGACTTTGGCTCACAGGTCATGAGTTTGAGCCCCGCATCGGGCTCTGTGCTAACAGCTCAGAGCCTAGAGTCTGCTTCAGATCCTGTGTGTGTGTCTCTCTCTGCCCCTCTCTGCTCACACTCTGTCTCTCTCTAAAAAATAAATAAACATTAAAAATATTTTTAGAAAGGTCCAATACCTCACTGAGTGGCACCGAGGAGCCAGTGGAGCAGAAGGGTTTGTCTCCTGAAGGCTGGGTGTCTCGGATCTGCTTCAGTGGCATCACAAGGGGCATAGAACCCCCCTCTTCTTTTTGTGAAGTCAGAGTGGCCATTTACTAAGGCTACAGAACTTTGATATCCTGAGTGTATTTTTTGAAAATGTGAGTTCATTACCATTGTGAACCTTTATAAATCTTTAACTCCTTGCTCTTTATGCCCACTCAGTAATTTCCTTTGTAAAATATTACTTTACCAATTAAAAGCACAAATGAAGGCAAGCATCCAAGTGTGGAGCTTTTCTAAATGCAAGAAAGTTGCTCTGACATTTTCTGTGTGGTGATTTGGTCCCTCCGGGACAGAGGGTAGGCAATTCCCAGAACTCTTACCTTGTGTGCTTTTCCCTGTTCTAGTGCTTAATCATTTTATAGCTTCTAACTGTGTGTTATTGGGTAACCACAACACACGGCTTTTCCCTCTGCGAGGTTTAAGGCTGGTGTTTTTCTTAGAATTGGTTAAAATACAACCTGGACATCACACCCCTGGCCTGTTTTGGGACACGCAGTTTAACCGCAAGCATACCTGTGGTGTTTTTAACTGATGTTTGACTTGCTGGCCTTAATTGCTACAGTGGGTCCTGAACATTCCAAGATTCTCTCTCCGATAACAGGATCTTCAAACCTGCCACACCTAAGTCAGGAGTTATTCTACTAGAGAAGAATTCAAGAATTTTGGGGGGAAGGGGTTTTCATGATAGCAGTGAACACGAGGGACCCTATTGGGCTCCTCTAGGTGACAGGGGTGTGGGGTTGTGGGTGGAGCCTGTGCGATGCCTGCAGCCAGCCCTGTTGACCAGGCTGGACAGGACAGTCTGGAGTTAACTGTCATCTCTACAGGGGTGCCCATGGCTCCTTGAGTTGCCAAGCCAGGAATTGCTCCTAAAAACCAAGCTTGAGGCAGAATACCCTTGGCACAATTTGTGTCTGGCTCACTTGGCAACTACCTCGCGACTTGTTTCCTGCTTCAATGCTTATCATTCAGTTCCAACTGACCTTTCCCCTTGATTGTCTGTCCAAGGGACGGCAGAAAAACAACATCCTGTTTCTTTCTATGCAGTCTCATTTAAAATACCGAATAGGTAGTGGGACTCAGTAATGGTAACAACTTTCTTAGCTTGTTTGAAGGGCTTGTTCTTGGTCTAACTCGCAATCTGCTTCTTTCTGCGGTGTTTTGGTGGATTAGTGGATTGGTGTCTCGGAGCCAGTAGAGTCTTTTATGATCGTCTTCAACTCGTTCACATTCAGACACACCCTTTCATTTTGTACAAGAGGGATTTTCTTTTAAGCTGTTATTGGGAGTGAGGCCCATGTAAGGGCGGGTCCCTGTCATTGCCGCAGGGGTCTGTCTAGCAGAGGACTGGATGGAGTGGACCACTCTGTGGGCGAGGAGGTAGGCTTCATACTGACCGATGAGGCCACTCAGGGGAGTGGGAAGCCAGATCACCGGGAACCGCCAGTTATTTAAGGCAGTGCTAGCAGGCACGTGGTCCAGCTTTGGCCTATGTGTCTCTGCCTTTGGGCTTCCTGTGTTCCTCAAACTCCATGTCCTGTTTGCTGCCTTCTCTTTACCAGAAATTCTGATGTCTACGCTTCCCAGCTGGCAAAGTTGGGCCTCACTTTTGTTTGCTGAATGGTTTTGTTGTAGAAGTTGCTGACACTTCGCCCTCTTAACCTTACTGGTTAAGACCAGTAAGCCAGTCTTAACACTCAGCAGAAAGGATGCAGGCCTTTCCCCCACACTGTGTGTCGGTCAGAATAGGAATGAGTTTTCTGCTCCAAGAGACGCATCTGGTAAGTTCCGGAAGAACTAAGATATACTTGCTTTTGTTGTTGTTTCTGTGAAGCGAACCTAGAGAGAAGAGATGGGAAATGAAATGGTAGTTTGGGCCTATATATGGGTCTCACTTAACGGCGCCTGCAGGCCACGTTTATATTGGGAAGGGAACTATCTTGGTAGATAAGAAGTGAGAATTGTTGCCAGTGTGACCGAGGACTGGACTCTGTGTATTGACAGCAAGGAGTGTAAACCCAGGGTCATACATGGAGTGTCCCAGGGGCAATGGGGCTTTCATGAAGATGTAGCCATTTCACGGCTAACCATGCCTTCTCTTCTTTCCGCGTTCTCCTGTTCCTCTCTTCCTGGAAGAGGGAGGTAAAGAGTGGGTGGGGAGAGCTACTATAAATGGGCCAGTTGGACCTGCATCAGAACCCCAGCGGCCTGCCTGTCTGGTGACTCTCCCAGTGGGTAGATGGGGGCCGACCTTCCCACCGAGGCTCCATCTCCAGCCATGAAGACGGGCTTCTCTTTGCTGCCTCTGGTTTCCCTAATTTCTGTGTAGCCATGTTTTACCTTGCTTGTGAACCTGCTTTCCCCCACGGCTGAGTGCTGTGACCACAGTCTCCTAGGGGGCCTGGTGTGTATGTGTCCTGGCACGGAGGGTGGCCCATCACCACACCAGAAGATACTATGGGGCTTTTGTGCCCAGGCTTTGTGCCCTCCGTGTCCGTCTGCAGCCTGTGATCGGGGGCTAGCACCACCCTGGAAAGGCTTATAGTGACCTGTCTTAGGCCCAGTGGGGAGCCACGTGGGGAGGCCCGAAGGGTCCAGATGGTCTGCCTGATAAGTCAGCTCATGTAGGAGGTTGGAGGATACCCCAGGTGTGGGCAGCAGAGTGTGTTGGGGCCACAGGGTCAATGGAAGCTGTATGTGGGATGCCGGAGAGGGGCGGGACCAGCTGAGGAATCTCCAGACACTAGGCTATAACTGGAGGGAAGGGGAGTTCGGGCCGGCAGAGATTTGTTACTTTGCAAATATGCATGACCAGCCCTTTTAGTTCACTTCTTCAATTTAAGTAAAGCCAGTATGATTGATTTATAGACCTACTAGAAGTATCTCAACCAAAGAGATATGGCTAACTGAAGCGTGGAAATAGATGCATTACCTGGATTGCTTTGTTTCCTCTTCTGACTTTTGGAGTCACTCAAGGTAAAATCATACCCGGCCTTCAGAATTATCATGGTGATACAAAATATGGTGTCAGAAATACGACAGAGGATCTTTACGCTGCTGGTGATGGGGTTACTGACCGCAGTGATCATCTGAGAGGAAGACGTTGCTAGGAGTGGTTTGTCTCCATATTCCTGGCCCGGCCACAGGGGATATGGAGGCATCTAGCACATTCTCTGAGGTGTGGACTGTCAAATCTCACAGGGGACTAATTTCGTCATTCACAGGGAAGGAGGAAAAACGGGATCCACGTACCTCTTGGATGACTGGCTCTGAACGCACACAGAGAAGGCAGAGAAGGTTCTTGGGGGGGAAAGTCAGCCAGCTGTACTTGTTAGCTTTCCAGAGTCTGTCTGTCACTACCATTGTAGTCCTCTGAAAGCTCTGCTCCACTTCCTGAAATCCCCTACCAATCCAGTTCCTTCTGAGAGGAAGAGACGCCTGTGGAGTCTGCCTGACCTGAGAGTAAGGCCAGTGTGGGGAGGCCTGGAGACAGACACGGGGAGGAGGGACCGCCCGCACGGAGGCCTTCATCCTCACAGTGGGGGGTGGGGGGACTGTCCAGGTGCAGAGAGTCCCCCTAAGTGTCTAGACTTGGGGGCATGGCCACAGCGACCTATCTTTCTAAATGGAAACTATCTGCAGATTTACCCTTTGTTAGAGTCAGATTCCTCAAGTATCTGTCTCATGTTAAATCTTGTTGCTTTTCAGATCGATACAGATAATTGGCGCTATCCCTGATGGCGCTTCTACTTGTGAGAGGAAGCAACATTATTATTATTATTTAAAAAAAATTTTTAATGTTTTATTTAATTTTGAGAGAGGGATAGAGACAACGTGAGCAGGGGAGGGTCAGAGAGAGAGGGAGTCACAGACTGAAACAGGCTCCAGGCTCTGAGCTAGCCATCAGCACAGAGCCTGACGCAGGGCTTGAACCCAACTGTGAGATCATGACCTGAGCCGAAGTTGGATGCTTAACCAACTGAGCCACCCAGGTGCCCCCCTTATTATTACTATTTTAGTGGGTGTGATGAAAGCCAAGAATAACACCACACATGGTGTGTGAGGAAGACGAGGGTTGGAGTCACATACTGACTGTGTGAGCCTGGGGAAATTCCTTAGCCTCTCTGTTCTTTGGCTTCTTCATCTGTAGAGCTGGTGTTAACGAGATGTTGTGAGAATAACCGAGGTGATCTATGTAATACAACGTCTATCACAGCATGTAGTAGAAAGTGAGCATTCAGTAAAAGGTTAGCTATTATTATATTTGAGGCCAAGTAGTATAGACTGAAAGAGGCCTGGGCTCCCTCCCCGGATGCATTACGTGGCCGTATAATTGAACCTCTCTCTCCCAGTCTCAGTTTCTTCATCTGTAAAATGGGGATTTTACTTCCAGCTCCATTAAGGGCAGTTATGGGAACTACAGCTGGTAGTGTTTGGGGAAAGCACTTTCCTAAAGCCCTTTGCAGTGTCAGGTACGGTAGTTTTATATTTTACACAGTGTCGTGTGCAAACTCTACACTCGGAGAGAAGCCTCATGAGCTCCTAAGTTTGCCTCTGGTTGTTTTCTCTGATGTAAATGTTGTCCTGGCCAAACAAGCACTTCTTGGAATACTTGTTTTGAGTGTGTGTCTTGAGGACATGTCTATGGTGACTGCAGTGAGTAACACGGGAGCGGGGGTGTGGTCTGTGTAAGAGGAGTGACACAGGGATGATTTCACGGAGGTGTCGCCCTGTCCCCAGCAGTGTGGCTGCGGAAGGAGCGAGGCGGGCACACTGGTTTGAATTTGAAGGAAGCCAGGCCGCAGGGCCATTTGGAGAGATGTGTTTTTACTGTGGCACAGCGGTCCCGGACCACATCCCCAGGTCTCAGAGGAGGCGACATAGCAGGTGACAGTGCCATTCTGTATCGTCACTAGGAATATTCGTCAGTGTCCACATTCTTGTCACAGTGCATCTGAAATAAGGACAGAATGTCAAAGTTTAGGTTGATTTGAGTGAAAGGGAGTTAGAGAAACTATAGCTTCTCCCTTAGGTACTAATGGTCAGATTTAAATTTAGAAGTAAGCGTATATGATATATACTTATATATTTATGTGATATATATATTTGTATATATTTTCTAAGCTCTGTCTTCAAAAGTGCAATTTTTGTTAATTTTTTGAGGAACCTCCACACTGTTTTCCAGAGGGGCTGCACCAGTTTACATTCCCACCAACAGTGTAGGAGGGTGCCCTTTTCTCCATATCCTTCCCAGCATCTAGAGTCTCCTGATTTGTTTATTTTAGCCACTCTCACCAGCCTGAGGTGGTATCTCAGTGTGGTTTTGATTTCTATTTCCCTGATAATGAGTTAGAATTGCTAGTAATTCACCCAAGGGACACAGGAGTGTTGATGCATAGAGGCACATGTACCCCAATGTTCATAGCAGCACTCTCAACAGTAGCCAAAACATGGAAAGAGCCTAAGTGTCCATCACCTGAAGAAAGGATCAAGAAGATGTGGTTTATCTATACAGTGGAATACTACATGGCAATGAGAAAGAATGAAATCTGGCCATGTGTAGCAACATGGATGGACCTTGAGGGTGTTATGCTGAGCTAAATAAGTCAGGCAGAGAAGGACAAATACCATATGTTTTCACCCATATGTGAAACAGGAGAAATTTAACAGAGAACCACAGGGGAGGAGAAGGGGAAAAAATAGTTAAGGAGAGGGAGGCAAACCATAAGAGACTCTTAAATACTGAAAAGAAACTGAGGGTTCTTGGGGGTGGGGGAGAGGGGGAAATGGGTGATGGGCATGGAGGAGGGCACTTGTTGGGATGAGCACTGGCTGTTGTATGGAAACCAACTTGACAATAAACTATCTTTTAAACTTCTTTTTTTTTTTTTAATGTTTTATTTATTTCTGGGAGAGAGAGAGAGAGACAGCGTGAGCAGGGGAGGGTCAGAGAGAGAGGGAGTCACAGACTGAAACAGGCTCCAGGCTCTGAGCTGGCAGTCAGCACAGAGCCCGACGCGGGGCTCGAACCCACGAACCGCGAGTTCATGACCTAAGCGAAAGTCGGACGCTTAACCAACTAAGCCACCCAGGCGCCCCGACAATAAAGTATCTTTTAAAAAAAAGCACAATTTTTATTCCCTCTAGTTTCACCTGTTTGCCAGGAAGTGGCTGGCTGCTTTCGGCAAGGCTAGCATTTTAGGAACACTTCTACGAGAGCATTGCCTAGGCTGCCGTGGAACCCCTCTCCACCTTGGCAATGGTTATTGGGTGCTTTCCCAGGGAGAGGAATGCAGGATGACCTTTTTCTTCCTTTCTGCTTCAGGATTCAGGTCCTCCTGAGAGGACACATTTTAATCGCATGATAGAGCATTAAAAAAAATCTCGTCTTGAGTATTTCACTGTGAATTAATGCTGTACTTTTCTATCACCCTCGCTCTTCCCTTTGGCTCCACTTCCTGTTCCCCCAGGCATCCCGCTTCCCGAGTATCATAATGGTTTCTTGCACATAGTGGTTTTCTTGCTTATACCTTAATTAGGAAAAATGTCACATATAAGCCTAGCTGTCTTGTTTCTAGATATAATAAGATGCTTTGTCCTTCGCCTTGAGTGCACCACACTGGAGAGCTGAGCCACTGAGGGTTGCTTGGAGTCCGTGTGAGCCACCTTCCTGACAAACAGAACACGCTTCGGGTGTGTCTTTGTTAGCATTCTTCATTAATGTGACTTGATTTATTTTTGATTTGGAGCTATGACAGGTTTTCTTTTTCATTGCTTCTCTAATTCAAGACTTGAAATAAAATTACTTTGTGCAGTAAATGGTTTGCAATATGTTTACCCCTTTCTTCTTCCATAACGGTTACTAGATAAAGTGGGAAATAGGATGCAGGGGTAGAATATGAGTCAGTTTTTTGGAAATGCTAAGTCTAATGTGGGTTATACAGCTAAATAGTCTGGGTATAAATGATATTCAAGAAAACGAGGGGCGCCTGGGTGGCTCAGTCAGTTGAGTATCCGGCTTCAGATCAGGTCAATGATCTCTTGGTTTGTGAGTTGAAGCCCCACATTGGGCTCAGTGCTGTCAGCCCAGAACCCTCTTTGGATCCTTGGTCCTCCTCTCTCTCACTGCCCCTCCCCAACATGCTCTCTCTCTCTCTCTCTCTCAAAAATAAATAAACATTAAAAAGAAAAGAAAAAGAAACCTTAACTTTGTTATTTGACTGAATCCAGCCACTTTCACCAGATTGGTTTGTGTGTATAGATCGTTAGGTTATTGTGGTCAGCAAGGGAACAGCTTTAGTATGGCGGCCAAGGGTACAGACTCTCCGTCCAGACCCGCTGGGTTTGAACCTGGCTCTATTAATTCCTCGCTGTGTACCTTGGAGCAAGTTATTCAACCTCTCTATTTGCCCAACTGTAAAATGGGAATAATGCAAATGTGTACCTACCTAATAGGGTCATTGTGATGAGCAAATGAGATGATTATACACATACATAATTGCACAGTGTGGTACCTGTCACCAGGTAAGCACAATATAATTGTAGATATCTAGAAATACCCACTTAAAGCATAAATATTCTGCTGCTTTGTGGATTTTGGCTTTCATGTTTACCATGGTAACTTAAACTTTTCACATTTGAAAGGGAGTGATTTTTTTCTTTTTATGAGTTTTCTTGGACTATTAGCAAGCAACTGTGGCTAATGTTAGTTACAAATTTTGGCTGAATTCTCTATAGTACAGTTAGTCCTAAAATTACAAAAAGGAAAATGAGTTGGCAAAAATGGGTTTATAAATTCAGCTTTATCGCTCTACCTTGGCAGAAAAGAAATAGAATGGAAAATAAAATTTTGTATTTTGTCTTAGGACTTCAGGCGAGTTCAATGTTCAGAAAAGTGCTTCCACACATCGCGGTATATAGAGTCATTACAAACATACAGCTTAACCTCTAGCGTTGGTTTCTACTAGACTCATCCACGTAGGGATTTCTGTAGATGAGTAAATAGAACAGTTTCAGTGATTTACGTAAAATCTCATACTGATGCTTACATAAAATCTCATACTATTTATTTTAAACATCTCAAAAAGCTAAAGAGATTTGCTGTGGTGTAATGCTCACCTTTTGACTCTTCACATGTTTCTCAAGGGCTGAGTGGTTTTGCTTGCCAACTTCAAGTAGTCCCTTCTGATCAGGTCAGTGATTCTTCAGGCTTTTGAAGAAGATTGGTTGTTGAAATTTGACGAGCTAAATCAGGCAGGTTAAATATAATTTTCTTCTTTGCTATAGATGGACCCAGAAGTTAATGCCTGGGCTCTCCAGTAACTAATGTGTGGGTGTAGGGCACATTGGAGCGCAGTGCATGCTGTATTTGGGGAGCAGGTGTCCTAGACAGCATCTGATGCTCAGCATTCGTCCTGTTAATGATTTTGAGTTGGGGTGGCTCTTCTCTGGAGAAGGGAGGAGCTATCTCGCTCAATGGCTTCTCCTCTAGCTCACAGGCAAGTCCGGTCACCTTCCTGAGAACATGGATGCCTGCCCCTTTGTCTGTGCCCCCACCTCATTCATTCCCTTTATGACCACAGGGGGTGTTTTGCCGTATAACTTGTGTTTTGGGGATATCAGTTTTACACATGTGCTGTACTTCTTTCTGCCAAAGATGTGTATGAGGGACCACTGTTTTGCCTGGGGGCTCTCACCCCCCAGTTTGGGTCTATTTTCTCCATTGGAATGAAAGGCTCCTTTGGGGAAGCTGCTATGCTAGTTTATTCATTATTGTATCTCAGAGCATGCAGGTGCCCTAGAGGATTTGTGAACGAGTTAATGGATGAATGAATTTATGTCTTTGAGCAAACCAAAGCTGGGCACACATGGGCCAGCTGAGAGACGTGTGATCAAGGAGTTATGGTCTTGACCCATCTACCAGGGGTGGGAATGGCTGATTCCCCTTTCATGCCTTTGAATCTTTGGCTGGGTAGCCGGCAACTTCTCTCAGCTGATTGTGTCACCCTTGGCCGGGTTGGCTGTCACAGTTTGCTGTAGGCCTTTCCTCCTTTTAATTCCAGATTCCCAGGGGCGCCTGGGTGGCTCAGTCAATTGAGGATCTGACTCTTGATTTCAGCTCAGGTCATGATCCCAGGGTCATGGGATCGAGCCCTGCATTGGGCTTCATGTTGAGCATGGAGCCTGCTTAAGATTCCCATCTCTCTCTTTCTCTTCCTGCTTATCTACCCTTCTTGCACTCTCTCTTTCTAAAATTAAAAAGAAAAGCTAAAAAAAAAAAGAAAAAAAGAGAGAACCATCACCAGCAAGTCAGATGATTGATTATGTTCCAAAGGTGATGGGTTTATTTTATTTTACTCTGATGGAAAACCAAAGATTCCCCTACAGCACAGAGACCAGTATATTCAGAGGTCATGAAAAGTGGTGTGGGGTATGTTGGACATGATGTTCAAGCTAGAGGCTCAGGTCATTTCCTTTGTAACACGACACTACATTTTCCCTGAGGAACACATTTAAAATAACACTGTGGAGGGGGCCCCCAGGCAGCTCAGTGAGTTAAGCGTCCAACTTTGGCTCAGGTCATGATCTTATGGTTCGTGGGTTCGAGCCCCACATCAGGCTCCATGCTGACAGCTCAGAGCCTGGAACCTGCTTCCAATTCTGTGTCTCCCTCTCTCTCTGCCCCTTCCCTGCTCATGCTCTATTTCTGTCTCTCAAAAATAAATAAAACATTAAAAAAATTAAATTGAAATAAAAATAAAATTAATTGAAATGAAATGAAATGAAATAACACCACGGAAATCAACTGCAACATGGCACAAATGTGACAATTTCCAGGCATACCTTCAATATCTCCCTTAGAGTGTGCTTGCGATCTCTACACTCCAGCGTGGGGAGGATTACAATTCTTTGGAAGAATAAAAAGTTCACACTTTTGAAATTTCATGAAAGAATTTTAAGGCCAAAACATAGTAGGCTCTCTTCACCTCCAAGGACAAATTTGATGCTTTACCTGAAACCACATTAGGCTTCTAGTTCAGATCCCCATCCAACCTTGTGACCTCCTGCACTGAAGTTCTTTCCATCGATGAAAGCTGGTAGGGTCAGTTTGACTCCTGGTGTAGGGGTCTGTGTATAACTCAGTCCAGTCGGGCTGGACTTATTTCCTGTAGCAGATAGAAAGGTTCTCCAGTCCAGCTGGCATTTAGCAGTGATGCCAAGCCAGGTATTGTTACTGGCAGCTGTCCAAGCAACCTTTATTGACGTTCCAATCTTCTCATTAACCTTCTGGTAGATAGACCCTCCAAGTTCAGGGCCATCATCCACATGCGTGTACAACTGGAAGTCTGGGGCCGTGTAACCCAGGGCGAAATCTTTCTGTGACAGTTTGGATTTGGCTGTATCAAAGCTCATCTGAGAGCCGGCAAGCCAACCTTCAAAGCAAAGCCATAGATAGTTGGTCCAGAAAAATCTATATCAACCTTATTGGCAAAACTGAAGCAATTCTGTTTGTAGGAGGCCTTCAATTTCCCACTCTTCTTTCTTATGTTCTATACACATATGGTATCAAGAGTCCGTTTCAACCCTTCAGCCAACTCATTCTGCAAAGAGATTATGTCTTATTCTGTCCCAAAAGGATTGTCTATGTTTCATTTCTGGGTGAAGGGAAGTCTGATCACCGAGTCACCTATACTGTCCTGTACACACGCAGAGCCACTCCTCCCGAGGCCTGGGCCATCTGTCCCTTACTCTCCACCTTGCCAGCTACCTCACTGCTTTCCGGACTTTGTTCAGCTTGCTGGGGGGCCTCTCCTCACAGCGTCTATAGAATTTTCTAGCAACAATCCACTGTATTCTAGCACTTAGCTCAGTGTCTGACAAATAACACATATCAGTAAGAGACTGTTGGTCGGAAGACACTGAGAGTCTGGCCTAGCACCCTCATGGATGTGCGGCTCCAGCCTTCACTGTCTGAGGGCCTGCAGCCTCCTGTCTGCGATAGGAACCTAACGATCATTTCTAACTCCAGCAGTCAGCGACAGGTCTGCTCACCATGTCAGTCAGGATAGGCTGGATTATGTTGTAGTCAGGAGTGACCCAGAATTTCAATGGTTAAAAATAATAGCATCTTATTTCTGGCTAAGGCTATGTATCCAGTGTTGACCGATGTGGGGGTTCAGCTCCGTACTGTCACTCAGGGACGCAGACCCATGAGGCTTTGTCTAGAAACATGCTTCTGTAACCGGCAAGGCAGGGCGAGGGCCCTGAGAGGCACCCGCAGGCTCCTACAGCTTCCGCCAGAAAGGGCACACCTCACATCTGCCTCCTAGCTCACTGGCCGAAGCGGGCCTCACTCCACATCTCAGTCCTGAGGGAGCAGCAAAGCACAGACCTACCAGGGACCTGGAAAGAAGCATTAGAATATTCGTGGGATTTTGCGGATAAAGGGAGCATGGCCTAGTTGTTACTGTCACCCTTTGAAAGGTTTGTACCATGCCACACTCCATCCTCATTTAGTATAATTATTTTATTTAGTTAGGGACCAAATGCATTAATCCCAGGAAGCCTAACAAATGGAGTTTTCCTTCGTGATGGTCTTCCAAAGCTCTCAGGAACAATTTCCTCATCCGCTTTGAAGGAAATAACCATCTGTCTGAAGAGAAAATGTCCCACATAATGTAGCGCTGGGTTTCCAAGGGGAGGGATTTACATGAAGAGCCCCTCAGTCAATCAGTTGTTTTATTGGGACCCTCTGTGTGTTTAGGGTTTATGTGGCCTTTAATCTTGGCTCGTATGTGGACTGTCATTGTGTGGATAAGCTCCTGCTTTGATAATCTTTGTGGGAAGCGTAAAGAAGCCTCTGGGGACTAGCGCCTCTGCGCTCAGCGCTGAGCGAGGAGCTGGGGTTCTCTGGTCATGTGGCAGAGTCACTAATAAACAACAGAATGGTAGCTTGAGAGAAGGAGAAGTAAAGGGAAGTGTTGTGCCCGAGAATAAGGTGAGGAGATGGGGGGGGGGTGTCCCCCAGAAGATTCCGGAAGGCTGAGAAATCAGCCTGAGGTAAAGAGGAGGGTGTGGTCAAGAGATGGTCACAGGCCATATGGCCGCAGGGGCTGGAGCCACAGAGGGGTCCTACCTTGAGCACTCAGTGGGCCACGTCGGATAGTCAGAATTTTGAGATTAGTTGCAAGTCATCGAAGCAGAGGAATTGAGGAGGTCGGATTTGAATTTTATTATTATTATTTTTTTACTATTGCAAAAGTTTATTTCACAAAACAGTTCGATATGAAAAATGTACACAACCTGATTTTTATATGGTGATAAAACAGGTGTGGTGGAGGGGAGCACTTTCTCTGGTGAACACAGCCGTTGTCTGTGCTCCAACCAGCACTTCTGTCCTGGAGATGCTCTTCCTTCCCATTCCCACCATTCCCACGTTGTTCTGTTGCCTACTGGTTGCTGTCCGCACGTGTTCATCCATCAAAAGACTCATAAAGGGACCAAGTCCCCCTTGACCATGTCTGCCACCATTTAATCATGACCGTAACTTCTTGCCCGTAAATGTATCCATCCCAGGAGGGGTGTTTGGCTTCTAGTGTCTGCTTGGCGAGCTCAACGATGCCTCAAAACAAAATGCCTTGAATTGTTAAATTTAACTTCTGCTCGATTCATTTGTTAGTTTTTTTACATGCCTTACTTTTTGGTATGATTTACGTTGCCACAGCTAATTACTCTCTGTAGTGTTTTTTATTTTATTTTATTAAAATAAAATATTTATTTTATTAAAATAAAATTTAAACCTCAAGTTCTATTTCACACTGAATAACCACATTTAAACCTGACCATTTCCAGTATTTTTTCCTCACACAGAAAATTCAGCAATGTGGAAAAACTGAAGAATATTGTACTCTATCATAGATTCAGACATAGTGGAGAGAGAGAGATCTATTTATTGTCGGGATTTATTTATTTCCTTAGGTGATCGCTACAATTTGTTGTCCTGTCAACATTTAACTTTGCGTGTGTGGATTTAAAGCGCTAAGTGTTTCCCATTTCGAGCAGATTAATCTACTTCTGGCTTTATTGGTTTTATGGTGAGATGATCTGGGTTTTTGAATCTTTTTCTTTTGGTGATAGCTTCATCAGACGATCAGACAAATGTTTGTGCAATTTCTGAAGCTCTAAGTTTTGTTCCTAAATGATTGAAGGCTGATTAGGATTTTGAGAAGATCCCTGTGGCTGCTGTGTGGGCCAGGCTGTCAATGCCAAAGGTCAAGAGAGAGTGATGTGGCGGGAGGTGGCCACGCGGCCTGGACCAAGGTGGTGGTGGTGTGATGGGGTGGGGTGGGTGGACGCGGTGCTCTTTGGAGGTAGGATTGCCAGGGGGTGGGTGCAACGTCTAGCAGGAAGGCACAGTGGTCATTTGCTCGGGGCGTGCTGTCCTTCCTGGTGGGCCCTGCTCCTGGGAACTGAGAATGGAAATCAGAAGCCTGATTGGTGGTGAAAGAACAAAGGGAGCTACCTTCTTCTGGGACATTGCAGTTACCCTTTATTCACTCACTAAATTCCTACTCCTTTGAGTTAGTTCTTCTGGATGTAACAGAAATCAGTGCTTGAGAGTCTGTGCCATCCCTTTGCCCCAAAAGTGCCAGATGAAGAGCGATGCATTTGAGATGTTTTGTGTTCACTCCCATCCCCTTATATTTCTTTCTGTTGACACAGTGCCCGCTCTGATCATAATGCAATAGAGAAGATTTGCAGTGTTCTTTGATGACTTAATTGACATCCTGGTCCCATTTTTCATGGTCACTGTTATTGGATTTGCGGGAGGACTCTGGTCTCTTGATTGGATAAGGAAGACACCTGGGTGTCCCTGATTGAATTTGGCAACAGTCCTAGTCGCCTTGTGGGGGATCAGGAAAATACCCAAGTCTCATCTGCAATATATTATCAAACCATCTTTTATGTTGGTGCGATTTCTGGTGACGGCTCAGCTCATCATGTTGATATTGATTGTTTTAGCTTTTCTTTCCGTGGCGACATTTTCTGACTGCACATTCTAGGCTGCTCCATAGGAAGGTAAAACCTTCCTTCAGACCAATATCGAGTGTTTGATTTTCCAGCACACCTCTAGACAGAGTTTGAAAGCCATAGACACCTTAGCATCAACAACCACAGCTTGAAATCATAATTCTGGCTGGTTCTGTACAGAACCTAACAGCTGTCACCTCGCTTTGTCCTAGTTTGTTGAATTGAATGACACATATCTGTTCTGGGTTATAATCCCTGACACTCCTCTGCACAGAGCACCTCTGAGGAAAAAGCTACAGGAAGGTGAAGGCCAAGAGGGTCGCTCTTCAGCAAGGCCTTCCAGGCTCTAAGCCAGACCTTGGTTTCCCATTTCACTTGCAGGTTCAAGAGGGAAGAAAGATGGTTTTAGTTCAAACCACTTTCCAATCAAGCTGCCTGACCCAGGGCAAGTCCCATAACCTCTTGAAGTCTTCATTTCCTCATTTGTAATAATGGCACCTATTACAAGGGTTGAGATGAGAAGTAATTAAACTTGTTTTAAAGTTTACGTATTTATTTTTTGAGAGAGAGAAAGAGTGTACAAGCAGGGGAGGGAAGAGAAAGAGAGAGAGAGAGAGAGAGAGAATCCCAAGCAGGTTCTGCACCCAATGCAAGGCTTGATCTCACAAACTGTTAGATCAAGACCTGAGCTGAAGTCAAGAGTTGGTTAACCAATGAAACCATCCAGGCGTCCCTATTAAATTCTTGATTGTAAAAGTTATTGGCATAGTGCCTGGAACCATGGTACTAATAAATATTAACTACTATTATCTTGAGGAAAAGAGGAACGTCTTACTCAAATTTGTACTTCTTGACCAGACCTAGGACTGTACTTTGTGATAATTTGTGTTTTACACAGGCTTCTTAAAGAAAATAAACATATTGGCTCGAAGCCACTCATTCATAGCAGATTTATGGTTCAAGACTTTGTCTTTTTATTATTAATCAATGGGCATAATAGTCCCTACTCTAGAACTGATTTTTAATTCTTAGAGGGTGTAGATAAGGTGGTTACAGAAGCAATCTTCTGGACAGAGGCCAGTAACCCTTAACCACTGAATAATAAAACTTATATTTTAAGCTTTGTAAACAAAGGCATCACCCAGGTATGGTAAGGGATTTGGATCACAACTAACCTTTTCTCTGGCCTGGGTCTGTTGTTGACTTCCTCAGACTTATAGTAGCTCTTGTTGGTAAAGCACTTACCATAAGGCTTAAATACATATTTAATCCTTAGCACAGCCCAGTGAGGAAAGTTCTATTATTATTTATTCCCATTTTATGGATGAGGAAATCGAGGTACAGAGAGGGTTAGCTCACACAGCTAGTGATTGGCAGAGCTGGGACCAAAACTCTGGTCTGCTTGGCTTAATGTCTGTGTTCTTGATGTACTCTTACTGCTCGAAGGTGAAAATGATGTTGGATTTGAATATTCCCTTGAAAGCAAATATTTAGTGGGGTGCTAACCACGGGCAAGGTGGTACCTGAGGTCCACTGGAAAGGAGCCTGCTTTCAGTGGCCAGTTACACCCTGTCCCCAGCATTGCTGTCATTTGTTGTGGAGGGAAAAAGAGGGCGAGCCAAACTTTCTTTTGTGTAGATTCTGGTTTGTTGATGTCTTCGGAGAGATTGTTCATTCACTCATTCATTCCTGCCACTCTGCCCGGATGCACTGTAAACTCATGACGACCAGCGACAGGCAGGCCCGGCATGTGCATGACAATTGCCCAGTCTGTCCGTTCTGCCATTCTCCTACATGGCAAATACGTTCCTTAACACCTTCTCCACTGGCCTTGCCTCAGCTGATGACCTTGCTTTCCCGTTTCCCATCGAGAAAATGGAGACTATTGGAGGGAACTTCCATGGGCTCCCAGTGTCCCCCGGCAGCATCTGTGCCTCACACACACCATGTATCTAATGCAACAGACGAGCTGTCTGCAGCCCAAGAAAGGGACACTCCCCGAAGCAGTGGACTCCCCCCTCTTGGCTACTCAGGGATATCATTCTGGCAATTCCTCCTCACTTTCCTGCATCATTCATTCCCATCAGAGTATAAACATGCTATTATTTCTTCATCTTAAAAAAAAAAGCTAAAATCCTTTTTTGATCTCCACTTCTCCCTCTAGTTAGCAACCCCTTCCTTTTCTTCAAAAATCCTTGGGAAAGTTTTCTCTACAGTGCCACTCCCCCTTCTGCAGGGGCTACATCTCGAGACCTCTAGTGGATGCCTGGGGTTGTGTGTAGTTCCAGACTCTATACGTACTGCTTCCCTTCCCCCCCCGCCCTTGCACACCTACCTGTGCTACAATTTAATTTACAAATTAGACATAGTGACAGGTCAACAACTAATAATGAAATACGACAATTGTAACAACAACAACACACTGTAATAAATATTCTGTGAAGGTGCTCTCTTTCTCTCTCTCCCAGTGTCTTATTGTACTGCACTCTCCCTTCTTCTTGCGATAGTGTGAGATGATGACATGCCCACGTGATGAGCTGAAGCAACAGGAACGACATAACTGCTGTGAAGCAGTGTTAGGTCGCTCGCTATTGACCTGCTGCTGCTGGGTCAGAATGAGGCTCATCTGCTTCCAGACTGCAGGTATTTGAAACTGCAGGTGGTGGGTGGGACAGCCACATTCTTGAACGCCCAACCCAGTCCCAGTCTCCCTTTGTGTCTTGAACTGACTCGGGGTTTCCGCCCCAGCAGTGCCCCAAAGGTGCTTTGTTAGGTAACCCTGACTCCCGTGTTGCTCGATCCAGTGGCTGAGTCTCAGTCCTTGTCTTACTTCTAGGGTTCAACGCAGTTGATCATTCCCTCCTCCTCAAGGCATGTCCTTCTGGCTTCCCAGGCACCAGTTTCTTTCCATTCCCTTTGCTGGTTCTCACGCATCTTATTTCTACCCATTGGAGGGCTCAGGGATTAGCTCTTGGGCTCCTATGTTTATTGCAGTATTATTTACAGTAGCCAAGATATGGAAACCACCCAAGTGCCCCCTGGTAGATGAATGGATAAAAAAGATGTGGTATGTATGTATGTGTGTGTGTGTGTGTGTGTGTATGTATATATAAATCTTTATCTATATCTGTATATCTATCTATATCAATATGTGTTTCTATACCTATAATGGAATATTACTCAGCCACAAACAAGAATGAAATCTTGCCATTTGCCATCCACCCAGAGAGTATTATGCTAAGTGAAATAAGTCAGAGAAAGAAAATACCATGCGATTTCATTTATATGCGGAATCTAAGAAACAAAACAAATGAACAATAATGAAAAACAAACAGACTCATAGATACAGAGAACAATCCAATGGTGGTTAAAGCGAGGCAGTAGACAGGTGAGGAGAAGATGGGCAAGATAGGGGAAGGGGAATAAAAGCTACAGACTTCCAGTTATAAAATAAATACATAAGGTGCAGCGATACAATGTAGAGCATACAGGAAGCTAGTTCGTAATATGTAATAACTTTGTAAGTGACAGATGGTAGCTGCATTTACAGTGGTATAATATATATGTATGTGTATATTGTAATGTATATAAATGTGCAGTCACTGTAGTACACCTGAGTCTAATATAATATACTATGTCAACTACACTTCAGTAAAAGAAATATAAACAAATTTCTTGGTAGAAATTTGCTGTTCTTTGGTATCTCACCGTGTAAAGAGGCAGGTTTACTTGTTTAAGTACTCATGCAAATTGAGTACAACTATTGACAAGAAATTTAAAGGTGAGATCAAGCCAGTTCATAAGTAATAATAATTGATCCAAGAGACTCTCTGTCTCATTTTCTCTCGATCGATGACGGCAAGAGTTATAGAGAGAATTCATGTCTACTCTGTCTGCTTTTTCTTTACTTACCTAGGGCAGTTGCTATTTATAGCCGTTCTTACATAAATCTGCGCAACCATTTTATCTCCAATTCTGGGTCAATTTCAAGAGGAAATTAAGTATTCATGCAATTATAAGAGTCCCTCTTATTCTTATCCTCAATATTCTAGAAAAATGTGTCTAATGGTAGTTCTAGGCCTAAGCATTTTGTTTTGCTCCATAAAAATTCACTCAATAAAAATTCACTGTGCATATTTGTGGCCCAGATACCATGCTGTGTATGGGGGGTTACAAAAATAAACAAAACACAGTCCCCGCCCTCAGGGAGTTCTTTGTGTGCTAGTGGACACAGTAGACACATGTCTTGATGGGTTTTAATGTGCTAGTGATCATGATGAAATTTAAAATGCTGGTGACTCCAGGGCTGTGGGAGGCCAGGGGACATGACTTCCACGTACTTACGCAGCATCTGGTCATGGGCAGTGGTCAGCCCAGATGACCTTCACCTCATCTCATCTCCTGACGGACGTGCGCTGATTACTGAGCACAGAAGACCTGAGGTCCTTCAGCCTGGTCCCTATGTGGTCTGTAGGACCTGGGTCCCTGAGTGGAGAAATGGGACCCTCCTATTCTGGGTTATAGAGGCTGAGAACTAGATTTCTGGTGGACCTCAACTTTCTAAATAAGAGTACCGCCAAGGCCTTCCTTCAAAAGGAATCATCACAATATACTGTCATTACGCGTGCCCAACTACTAGCTGAGCTGCTTGGAACAGCCTGGAGGTTGGCAAGGATTTATGGTCATTCGGGATAACTGGGCAACCATAAATCTTCGACCCTGCTTGCTTTGTAACAACTGAATTAGCTCGCTAGTACAAAGAGCCATTGGGACTCAAGATAAATCATTTAGTCAGTCACTCAACAGACAATCATGGAGTGCCCACGAGGTGTGAGGCATTCTGTTTCCTCTCTATGTCCGTAGTTAGCAGAGCAGGAGGGCATCAGATTCTTGAATCTAATTTCTGTTCCCAGGACTTTTCTTTTTTGTTTTTAATTTGCAAGGTTGTTTTGAGTATGCCATCCTCAACCTGAATGATTCCCTGCCCAGGAGAAAGTAAATAAAGATTTGGGGGAAAGATTTGACCATGCAACGCCTCTTTATGGGAATAAAAACACATAAGGGATTTGCACCTTTGTTGTTTGCCACTATTTTTTTTCCTTTGAAAAATAGATCCATAGTTCAATCAATTCATTTGTGAAGATTAAAGATGAGGCCTGGCATCCCTTTCTTTCTATGCATCTGCCCTTACTCGGGATCTAAAATGGGTGTCAATTCCAGTAGCGAAAGTGACAGATGTAGGTGGGGTAAGCACTTGCTGTCTTTGTGACTGAGTCACTTGCTGTCTTTGTGACTGAATCAGAATCGCAGAACTGGAGTTTTTAGAATGTCTGGAATCATATCGAGGGCTACTTGCCCGGAGTCGAAGGTGAAACACTTTCATAATCGGGGTCAACAGCATTTTGGAAGATGAGAGTTTCTCGGTGTGAGGAAGGTCTGGATGCTCTTTCCCTTCCTACCCCTTTCCCCCTTCACATAAACACAGCCGCCCACCCACCACGGATGGAGGCTGGCTTTACCCTTTGACTTCCCAGACACATAACCTTAGCGGTGAAAGCAGGGGAGGCGGAACTCGAATCTCAGTCCAGGAAGGACTATGGCCATGTTTACAAGGATTATCTCGTGCACTTGCTCTCCTCAGGCCTCAGAGAGGTGGGGGTGGGGGAGTATTTTCTTGGGGAGGAAGAAGTCAGAAAAGCCAGTGTAAGAGGCTCGGATCTGCCCTGTTGAGTTCAAGCAGGACCTGCCTCAGATCCAGTTCAGGTGAAGACTGGCCCTGGTGTTTGTCTAGGAAGCGGTGCCCTGTGCCTCCTTCTACCCGTGGCCACTCCCCGAGGACACACCCACCCATCTCTGGCTCCAGAGGGCACTTGGCTTGCGTGTGGAAGGCACTGAGTGTTTGAGTTGACCTGAATGCTTACTGCTTGCCTGGAATCTGCGAGGCTGGGGAGATGGGTGTGGGCATCCCCAAAGGTAAAGGCTTGTTTTATCGGTTGGCAGATTCCCGATTTCCAGACCGTTAAGGGATGTGTGGTGGGGGGCATCCAAGTGGCCGGAGCATTGCTTTCCGTCGTGGAAGTGATCTGGTTATGGCAACGTCCCCCTGTGGCTGCTGTCACTGAGGAGGAGGACTGGCTTTAGGGCGCTGTGTACCCCTGCCCTGGTGACACCACGTCAGGGAGAGAAGGGCTGCTCCTTGATGAGAGGTGGTCAGTGGCTCGGTTCTCCTGCCAGAACTCTATTTCCTTGGCAATCCCACTGATCTTGGCTCAGCCTGTGTTTAAGACCTGCACGATTACAAATGCTGGGGGAGATGGGTTTTTGTGTTTTGACTCATTTTCAAAATGGAGACCCCGGCGGGAGCTGAGGAGCACTCAGGTGAGCACAGCAGCACCGTCTGTTCACAGAGGGTCTCGGAGGAGCAGACGTGACCAGCAACGCTGGCCGTGGGCAGGGACGGGTCCTCGTGTGGCCCTTGCTTTAGTCAGGACGGAGCAGCCGGCTCTCACTCGTGCGGCTGAGCTTTGCTCTCAAGTCACACAGTGGTCCCCAGTGTTCCTTAGTGTGGCCACCATTTATTTACCTTTGTCTTGCTCCCCAAACTGCAGGGGGCGGGTCGCATGTCTGGTTGATGGTGGAATCCTCAGCACCCAGCCCGTAACCGTAGAATGAAGGTGCTAAGAGGAGTGTGGACATCAGTGACCGTGAGTGAGGTGTGGCTCTTCCTTTTTGTTGCCACCGTCTGTCCTGGAAGTTCTCCCCTTTCTACAAAGACATTCAAAACGGGAGCAGAGGTGTCACTGTGCATTGGCTTGTGGATCCTGTATGGTGCCTGTTACCTACAGAGACTCTGAGCCCCTCCTTCATGTTGGGGTCCAATGGTCCCCGGGGGTGAGGGGCAGTGCCCGGGGATCTGCATTTTCACAGGGGGCTTCTGGGACAGGCATTCTGTGAGTCACGACTTGAGAAAGAGCACTTCCCGAGGCTAGCTGCGGAGTGCTCTGGAAACAGGCTCTCCAGGCGGGGGGTCAACAATCGAGGAAGGAGCTCTGGCTCGTTCCTGCTGCTTTAATCACACACCCGGAATTTTCCACATCTTTGATTTCTTTTGTACCTCCCCGTCGAGTCCCGCGGGTACACTTTACCATTCTCCTTGAGGACACTCTATATATTCAGCGGCGTGGTTGAAACCAGCTTAAAAGATTGAGTGCTTCCATAGGAGAATAGCAACCGAAAAATGACTAGGCATACAATTAAAAACCAGTGAGGTCTCCAAAGTATCAGCTCTTAAATAAACCCTGTGTCAGCCCCAGGGGACCAGCAGTATATCAAGGCCGCTTCTCAAGGCGTCAGGCTCCTAATTACTTGCTTCTGTGGAACAATTGGCCTTTTTTTCCCCCTCTCCTATAATTTTGAATCTTTCCCTATCCAAGACTAGGTTTATCCTTGGCACCCGAGGGGAGATCTTGCCCCTTCCTGTTCCCAGTCTGGGGAGCGCCCCTTTTCCACTGCCGACTGGAAGGCAGTGTGTAGACTGGTACAGACACTGGCCTCTTGCCCAGACCCTGGCTGCCTGTTCCTTGAATCACCTCCTTGGGTGTGGATACCGGCTCCCCTGTGAGAGGCCTAGAGAACAGCGGTATTTCAGTCAGCCATCTCTGCAGCTCAGGCCTCCAGCTGGGCATTTAGCGTGTTCTCTGGACATGGTTAGTCATTTCCCAAACTTGTCCTAGAGCCCTGAGACCACGCATGTGTATTCCACAGAGGGTGTGTTCTGTATGGAAACTTGGATTCACCTCCTGGGTTCAAGATTGATGAGTGCCTTGGCTGTTTTTTTTTTTTTTAATTTATTTTTCATTTTTTATTAGAGAAAGAGGCGGGGGGAGCGAGAGCATGTGAATGGGGAGAGGGCCTTAGGGAAAATGAGAGAATCCTAAGCTGGGTCATGGTCCCTCAACCCTGGGATCATGACCTGAGCCAAAAGCATGAGTCCAATGCTCAACCGACTGAGCCACCCAGGCGCCCCCTGGCTGCTTCTGATGTGTTGCAGGGTGAGCGTGGGGGTGGCAGAAGGCTCTCTGGCTGCCATCCAGCACTACCCAGAGGCTTCGCCATTCTCTGGCTGCTCCCAAAGTCACTGAAATCAGCAGGGACAAATCTCTTGCTCAGCACTGCTGCATCCTGGAAGGCAGAGAACACACATTGGCATAAAGCCGTATGTATTGGGGTCAAGTTGTCTGAGTTTGAAAGTAAGCCCTCACCCCCTCCGTCAAGATACTCAAACACTTCTGAGAAATAGTGGTGATGAGAATATCTACCTCAGTGAATTGTTCATTTTTTGATTCAAAAAATTGATGATTAAGGGCTTACTCTGTGCTGGGCACTGTGAAAGGCACTACACAGTGGACGTCTAGTTTAGGGAGGGAGACCAGCATGTGTAAAATCTGCCAGTGCAGTACATGCAACAAAGAAGTGCATGGCATTAGGAATGCAGTTTCAGGGGTTGGGAGGTTGACCTTGGTACAAGTGGGACCAAGGAAGTTTTCTCTTAGAAGGTGATTGTTGACTTCAGATAATGTGAAGGGCACACTACACACGCATGTGCAAAGGCCCTGTGGAGGCCTAAGTGGGGAGCATGTTGATGGATTGGGGTTGGGGGGTGGTCAGGGAATTTTGGTTTTAAGGGTGCTGGGAAGCTACGGAAAGGTCCTCGGCAGGGCAGTGACAGATTTGTGTTCTTAAAGTTGCTACGCTGGCTACAGAGTAGAGACTGGACTGAGGGACGAGAATGGGTGTGGGGCAGAGGTTGGAAGAAACCCGTAATAATTTAGGCAAGAGATGATTTCGTGTCGACGAGGGGAGGGGAGGGGTACTGATTCAGGAGCCACTGAAGTCAGAGAATTGATAGACTTGGTGAAGGAGAGATGAGGGGGGTAGAGGGAGAGGAAGGGTCCCAGGCCAGGCATCCTGGGATAGTCGCGCTGCCTATACAGAGTAGCCCTCGCTACACGTAAGTGATTATGACGATTGTTAACTAAGCCTGGAATTTGACCCAAGTCAGCTGGGCCCATGTGCCCTGGGACCTGCCCTCTGACCCCAGCGGGGCCTTGAACTAAGAGCTCCTCTCTCCTCTCCCCTCCCTACCGTGTGAGGGAGGTAATGAAAGGAACTTCTGGCAAGTTCTCTTCCTCAAGCAGAATGTCCCAGTGGGTGGCCGTGACCTCTCACCTGTACCCGAGAAGGAACCTGAGTGGAAAGGACCCCTCCCCCTGCTTCCCCTATTGTTAAACCTCGTATTAGTTGGGTGTATTTATTAGGACTGATGAGGCACTATTGACACATTTTTGTGAGGTAAACTCCACAGTTTACATTGGGGCTCACTCTTTGTGTTGTACATTCTGTGGGACTTGACACTGACGGCGTGTGCCCGCCATCACAGTGTCGTACGGCTTTGCTGCCATTACATGCCCGGAGCTCTACCTTTTCATCCCTCCCCTCCCCCAACCCCTGGAAACCACTGATCTTTCCACTGTCTCCATAGTTTTGCCTTTTCCAAAATGCCGTACGGCTGGAATCATGCGGTTCATAGGCCTTGTCAGCGTGGGCTTCTTTCACTTAGCAACATGTATTCGAGGTTCCCCCATGTCTTTTGGAGTCTTGAGGGCTCGTTTCAACAACAGTCTCTCAACTGTTGAGAGACTGTCTCCGCCTGCCGGTCTGTCTACACCTGGAGGCCTCCATATGGGAATTGCAATTTCTTTTCAGTGCCTGGCTTCTCTCCCGCGTGGCTGTTCCTCACCATTGTCTCAGTCGTACTCTTCCGTGCACCTGTCAACCCTGACCACATTTAGCCATAGCAGATTTAGGAGCTTTCCCAAGGTAGGAGGTGGGACCGTGTCCAGAGTCAGTGTTCTGTGCTCAGGAAAACCAGCACCATGGTCATCCGGATTCCCATTGGAATGATCCAGCCGTGAGCGGTGTGGCACCGGCTTGGGTAGTGTGGGAGGGCTGCCTTCTGAGAGCTGAGCTGTAACAGGCACTGGCACCCAGGCACCCTGGGGCTGTTTCCAGCCTAAAGAGTTCTGCTTTGCCCCTAAGCAGTTTTTCTAAAAAGGTGGGTATGGATTATCTTCTAAAAGAAGCCAGTCTAAGCCATATTACCAAACAGATGGGAAGCAGGACATAGCCAAGTGTGACCTTTTAGAGGCTGCACAGCCATTGCCTCTTGCTTTCCTTGGGGGACACCAGCCCTCTCTTGGAACATGCCTTTATTCTCTCCCAATGTCCTCATCAGCTGCCTGCAGCCCAGTAGCAATTTGAGGTCATTGCTGGGCTGCCTTTTCACATCCTTGACCTGCCGGATCCCTTGTATCTTTTGTTTGATGTACCTCTGAACGTGTGTCCAACAGCTCCCCCGGCTGGGGAGCTTACAAGTGGTGTTCCCTGTGATGTGGGTGCTGCTGTGGGGGAGCTGGGGGTCTAGAGGGGCCACACTGCTGTGAATCAGCACAGGGAGCATGAAGATGGCGGCCGTGTGTCTCTGCAGCCAGAATCTGTAGCGCATCAGCTATGCCCTGGCTGAGAAGCTTGTCCTTGCCGTCTTTATGATCTGCCCTAGCTCTCACTTATTTTTCAAATACCTTATTAGGATAACTACTGCTGATTTTCCTGTCACTTTGGCATTGTTCGTGACCAGCTGTGCACGTTTAGTGTTCATATGCAGAAATGCAGAGCAAAGTGTTATTGTTTCCAGAAAGCTCTACCTCTGGGGATTTTTGTTTTCCTTCCTTCCTTCCTTCCTTCCTTCCTTCCTTCCTTCCTTCCTTCCTTCCTCTCGCTTTCTTTCTTTCTTTCTTTCTTTCTTTCTTTCTTTCTTTCTTTCTTTCTTTCTTTCTTTCTTCTTTTTTCACTCTCCCCTTTTAATCCTTGTGGTTTTGGACAAGTTGGTGATATGCTAGTCTTTACATGAAATTTTCAGGCATGAGGAGTGAAAGATTCCCTGGAAGAGATATTTACATTAATTTTTTTTTTTTAAAGAGGGATCAACTGGTCAACCGTGCTCACAACCCTTAGCCGCGTCTGAGGTCATGTTATTGATCACTGAGTTCTGTACAACATGTCCAGCCCAGGCACCAGAATGCTAGCTTTTTATATTTGGACCCATTTTACAGGAGCGGGAAATAAGGGTTTGGAGGGTGAGGTACCTTGCCCCAGCTCACACAGGTAGTAAGTGGAAGGAATTCAGCTGAACCTAAGTCTGTCTCTCTCCAACCTCCGAGTACCAAGGGGTCCCATTTGTGCCGAGAAGCAGGGAAGATGGAAGTTTCCATTGCTGGATTCCCATTCTCTGTTCTGTTCACCTAAACCCCCTGGGGTCCTTTTATCACAGAAAGATGTGGCTTCATGAGCCATTGAGGCCAAAGTGGACACGTAACATTTTTCTTCCCTGACCTTGAGTCCTTTTTTTTTTTATCTTTTTTTTTTATCTTTTTTTATTTTATTTATTTCTAGGAGAGAGAGAGAGAGAGAGAGCATGAACAGGGGAGGGCCAGAGAGAGAGGGAGTCACAGACTGAAACAGGCTCCAGGCTCTGAGCTGGCAGTCAGCACAGAGCCCGACGCGGGGCTCGAACCCACGAACCGTGAGATCATGACCTGAGCGAAAGTCGGACGCTTAACCGACTAAGCCACCCAGGCGCCCCTTTTTTTGTCTTTTTAAAACAAATACACAAACGTGTCTGGAGATCTAGGACTGTCTCTTCAGAGATGTTCCTTTGAAAGTGAATTGCTACATGTCGGGTTTCAGGAAGGGCAGGGATTTGGGGGTGGCAGACGAGGAACAATTTACATGGGGGGTGGGCTGGGAAACAGGGTTCAGACTCGGGAAAGCACCTCCCTGGCTTGGCTCTGTGCTGTCCTGATGCTTTCCCACACAGCTCCTGCCCTTAGTATCTCAGTGGCCTCCCCTGACTTCTCAGCCTGGGCAGCCCCTGGTCCTCGGAGTCTGCGACCCAGCGGCTCCCGCCCCCCACCCCCCACTGTGCCCACCTGCTGCTCCTGTTTAATAGGTATTGCACTTGACCTTGTGGAAGGCGCCAGCTCAGCTGGCCTCGGCCTCAGCAACCGCTGTAGCTACACCAATGTCGGTTTGCTCTTTGAGATCTCGATTACCAGTGACCCAAATAAAAAGAGAATGTCTGTTGCGCTACGGCTGCCTGAAGGCAGTGTCGTCTCTGACCAGGGGATCTCTGCTGCCTCCTGTGTGGACTGTTTTCATGCCCTCACCTCCCACAGTCCAGGGTGATCCCAGGTAAATCAGATCACGCCACCACCCAGCTCAAACTCCCTGTGGCTTTTCTCTTGCTCAGAGGACAAGTCAGTCTTTACAGGGCCCCTTTACAGGAACCCAGGCTCCTAGAAGGTTCTCAGATACACCGGGCCCTTGCTTCTCCCCTTGATGACTTCTCCAGACATTGATGTGGCTCTCCTCACTTTCTTCAAGTCTTTCATTCAGCTATTTCCCTTACCCTGTGTAAAATGCTAGCCTTCCTATTTCCTTCCCTCCCTGTCTATTTTTCTGTCTATTTTTCTGTCTATTTTTTCTCCTAAGTATTTATCTGTCTATTTTTTCTCCTAAGTATTTATCACTGTTTGCTCTGCTATGTATTGGACATCTGTGCTTATCGCCTGTCTTCCAAAATCAGGGTTTGATCTCCTCAAGAACAGGTATTTTTGTCAGTTCTTTCTCTCTGACATCTACAAAGTACTTGGCTGGTAGTATGTATTCAATGAATGGATGTTGTGTGGATTTGCCTGGTGCTCTTCATTTTTGATGTAGATGTGCCTCGTTCTGGAATCATCTCACAAGACCAGTAATGTGAATCTTTCTATGAGTCGGTATTCACTGTAGTATGTCATTGGTTGCTAGGGCAGTAGCTCCTCCCTGGGCTGCTGTGACATGAGGCTATGTCACAAGTAATTTGCTCAGTGACAGTCGTGAAAAGTACCAAATAAAGCAGGTGAACTATCAAAAACTTGAAATATGTTTTATGGTGTGTGTTAAATCATGTCAGTGTTGCTCACTCATATCACATCGTGTTTTCTTGACTGAGAGGAAAGGGGTGACGCTCCATGTGGGGTGCTCGGTGGATGTGGGTGGTGGCAGTGGCTGACCTGTGGCCCTCCCCCTCTCTCCTGCAGCTGGTGTCGGAGCTCTGAGTGCTTTAAAAATGAACTTTCGCTGCAGGGTGTATGGGATAAAGGGAGGTACAGACTTGCTCTTCTGGATGGCAAGAATAGCATCGTCTGTGGGTATTATCTAAAATATACCTTCCCTTAGCCATAGGACAAAGTTTGGTTAGGCTATTTCATTTTTTTAAGGGAAGATTTTGGGGAGATAGTGCTTTTTGGCTCTGAGCAAGCATCAACCATTGAAGCTTATTTAGATTTAAAAATAAGTAGGTATTAGGGAAATGCTAGTAATACGGGATCATACTGTTCACCCAGGGTGTTGGAGCTGGATTGACCTACACTTGTTTCCGCCATTTTGGTTTCATGTGAGGCCATCCTATTCCAGCCCCTCTGGACATTCAGCGGCCCAGGCAGGTGTACACTTGACCCCGTGCCTGTTTTAACCATTAGGCTCTTCTCCATTCCTTCTGCTCAGCTTCCCAGCTTTTGAGTCTCTATTTGCTTTGTTCTTCATCTCCTGACCTCCCAGGTACCCTCCTTGGTCTTGATTCTAGCATGTGCCCTCTGGCCTGCACCATCGACAACTGAGATGACTTCCCTAGTTTCTTTGTTTTGCTGGAGCACTTCTTCCCAAAATGGGAGGCAAATCTATGAAGACATAAGACCTGACGTGTCCTGAAGTGTCTGTGGTTTTTCTCTGACCCTCAGTGGCGGGATTTTTTTGTTTGATTGTTTTTTTCTATTTTGTTAAAGTAGGCTCTATGCCCAGTGCAGAGCCCAACGTGGGGCTTGAACTCATGCCCCTGAGATCAACACCTGAGCTGAGATCAAGAGTCAGATGCTTAATGGACTGAGCCACCCAGGTGCCCCCTTTAGCCAGCATCCAGTTTGGGAATTGTTTCCCCTCAGGATTTTAAAATTACTGCCCGCTTGCCTGATGGTGCTGATTCTCCGACAGCCTGCGTGTGACCCGTTTCCTTCTGAAAGCTTCCAGGACGTCCTCTTCACCCCCGATGTTTTGAAATTCCACAGCGATGTGCTAGAGGGTAGTCTAGGCTTCTTAAGTACAAAAAATTTCTTGCAATTTCCAAGGCTCATTTAAACATTTAAATATTATAATATTTAAAAATGTACGACTTGAAACCAAGTATAACTCTTTATGCTTATAGTTCTTCCAATTATAAAATCAAATCAAAATTGCAAATTATCCGTAAAGCATATAACATGAATTTAGTGTGATAGCTAATGTCACTCCTTTTGGGGTTAGGAAGGAGGCACAGCCCTACCCCTCAGTGTCCTGTGACAGATGTCTTCTGGCTTCACCTGGTGTTTGTAAGTCACTGAGGAATAAATCTAACAGGTATTAAACCTTTGCCCTTTTTCTCATTAGCCCATGACAATGAATTCAATTCTGTGCGATGCCAGTGTGTAAACACAGGACCGAGTTGGTTACAGCGTGGTCATCCAGACAATTAGAAGAACTAGGCTTGCTTACAAAAATGTTGGGAATTGTCATTGAAATGGAAACATGAGCTGTAAATACTCCCATGGGGAGTATCCCTCGAATCAAAATCCCTCGAATTCAGCTGGCCTCTGTTCTTCGGCTCTTCCTAAGGCAGTTTCCCCTGTGCGCTGGCAGCAGCAGGGTGTGTGCTCAGAAGTGCTGGCCGTTCCCCGGCTTCACCCCTGCCACCACATGTGTCCCGTCTGCCAGTGTCCCAGGCGCTAATCCTGTGGTTCTGCACATCCCTAGTGGAGGTGGAGACTGCTGAGCACTGGGAGCCCCAGCACTTTCAGGGAGCCGCCTGGCTGTGTGTCACCGAGCTTGACAACCATGATCCGCGATCTGGCTGTTTCAGCTTACCGCCCTGCCCCCTTCACTGTTGTGGAGAGAGGTGAGCGTTTGTAGATTTTAAGAATACAAACACACATGACACCACACTTCACAGGGTTCATGGTGTAAGTTTCCTGGCAAGTTAGAAGTGCGTGCATGTGGTATGGGAGTGTGTGTGTGCACATGCGAGAGTGTGCGTGTGAGTGTGTTGGTGTATGTGCACATGTGTGTCCACATGAGAGTGTATGCACATGAGTGTGTGAGTGCATGTGTCTCTGTGTGTGTATGTGAGAGTTGTATGCACATGTGAGAGTGTGTGCAAGTGTGCACACGCATGAGTGTATGTGTGAGTGTGTGCATGAGAGTGTGTATGCACATGTGAGAGCGTGCAGGTGAGAGTTTGCATGTATGTGTGCATGTGAGAGTGGGTGTGGGTGAGAATTTATGCATGAGTGTGTTATGCATGTACGAGTGTGTGCATGCACATGTGAGAGTGTGCAAGTGTGCGCATGTGTTCAGATGAGAGTGTATGCATGTGTAAGAGTGCATGAGTGTATGTGCATGAGTGTGCATGTGTGCATATGGGTGTGCGTGAGAGTATGTGGGAGTGTGTGCATATGTGAGTGTGTGCATCAGAATGTGTGCACCTGTGAGGGAGTGTGCACACATGAGTGTGCGCGCACATATGAGAGATGTGTGCATGAGTGTGCGCACACATGTAGGTGTGTGTGCATGCGTGCAGGAGAGCGGGTGTGTTCACCTCAGGCCGGCGGCGCGGTGGGAACCCGCGTGGGCTGCATGGGCGCGTCGGGAGCGCGCAGCCACCGAGGCTGCCACCTGCCCGTTCGGGGCGGTGCCTCTTCCGCTCAGCACAGCAGTGTCCCCTTTGTGCTCACAGGCTGGCGGGGCGTGGGCCCCGGGGACGGCTTAGCTCTGAACTGCTTGTTGGTGAAATGCCTGCAAGGCCCTGGATGTGCTCCTTAGTATTGCATCTTTCTCCAGAACTTCTCTGGCTCAAAACCTGGATCGTCTCTCACCTTTTTCCTAGCCCGCATCCACGCAGTTCATTTCCACATTCCATCTGTCTTCCCTCCCTGTTCACGGCGTTTTAAGAGCTTTCCGTTCTTGCCACAACTCGCACTAAGGCCCGGTGACTCACCGGGCGCTCTGGGAAGAGCGTGCTTCTCAGCGGCTCCCCGCCGCCTCCCTTCCTCCCCTCCCCAGGTCCCTACCGCGGGCTGGCTGCCCTTTGGCATTTGCCACCCTTGCCCGGGACCCTCCGTGGCTCGTCTCTCCAGGCTGAGGAAGAACGGCAGCCTGCAGGGAGAGGGATTATTTATTTTTTTTGTCCTTTACAGTGTTTTAAGGAATTGTTAACCAGCCTTGAAAATATTGTGACATTTTTATGTTAAAAATCTGGATTTTCAACTTTTCCTGAAAAGTTAGAAAACGTGGCAGTATTAAGCACGCGTTTCTAACAGGAAGGTCACAATAGGCAGGAAATGGAATGTTCTTTGCATGTTTTCTTCAGTTTGCCGCACTCCCCACTACTCCTCGTAGCAGCCCGGGCCTGCCTTAGCTCTCATGTCTGTTACCCGCCTGCCCACCGTAGGCATTAAAATTGGCAGCACGGACCTGCCTGCCTCCCAGGCCAAGGGCCTTTCTACACCCCATGTTTCCAGCACACATTGTATTTTTTGCCTCCTGTGTACCATTTTGCCTTGTGTGGCTATTGTCCCTCCCCGTACCCCCAAACCTGTCCAAATCCTGCTATTCCACGAGGTGAGGTGCTCTCCTTGGGGAAACCCTCCCAGGTAGCCGGGGGTGGAAAATTTCCCTCCCCTTAATTAGTAAAGCACTTGGAGGTTTGCCTTTCTCTTTCAGTGCCATTGTCTGTTATTTTGCTTTGAGCTTAGGCTGACAGTCCCTCCTGGGTGGGATCGCAGCGCAGTGCCTCCGTTTAGTGGTTTCTCAACAGACATTATCACCAGAAAGATGCATAGAAATGGTCAAGGCGCGTGGTCTGTGGGTACCAATGAAAAGGACTCTGATTAGATGGGGGATATGTTAGCTGATGACTTACCCCAGTGACCCTGGGGAGATTGGTTCACTTCTTATCACCATAACCACTGTTTGGGGATCGATTTTTAATGCGGGGAGATCCTCAAACACAGCTAAACTCTGGTAAGAGAGTCAGCTGCGGCTGTGGTTACTTCCCTGTGAATGATGTGATCTGTCACTAAAGTTATTTATTTAGTGATAGTGCTCTATACATCAAATAGAGCTAAAGAGAACGTCAGTCAAACGTGGAATATTTCTACTCTCTGCCTTAAAAATGTTAAATACCAAATATACAAAGAAATCTATACTTGAGGGTATTTTCTTTACGCCCATCAAGTTCCTTTGAGAGAGAAGGAGGCTTTGCTTGCAAATGTCTGGGCCAGGAGCAATGTCAGGTTCTAGGGCAGTCCTGTCCGATGGACTGCAGAGTTCTGCATCTGCATAGGAGCCACTCGCCACATGTGGCCATTGGACACTGGAATGTGGCTAATGTGACCAAGGGACTGAATTTTTAATTGTATTTCATTTTAGTGAATTTAAATTTTTTTAAATGTTTTATTTATTTCTAGGAGAGAGAGAGAGAGACAGCGTGAGCAGGGGAGGGTCAGAGAGAGAGGGAGTCACAGACTGAAACAGGCTCCAGGCTCTGAGCTGGCAGTCAGCACAGAGCCCGACGCGGGGCTCGAACCCACGAACCGCGAGATCATGACCCAAGCGAAAGTCGGACGCTTAACCGACTAAGTCACCCAGGCGCCCCTCATTTTAGTGAATTTAAATTAAAGTATCACATGTGGCTGCCATCTTGGACAGCCCAGATCTTGAGGGCTGGAGAAAATGGGTCCGACGCAGTGCCCGAGGAAGAGTGGTGTGCAGTCCTATGAGGGGATGCCTTATTGCAGATGCGTCTCAGGTGGGTGGGGACTCTGTTTTGCTACACAAGTAAAAGCCCATTTGACCAAATTTGGCGGGGCATCAGAGCTGAATAATGTTTTGCGGGAAGCCCACTGCCGTACTGTTCTGAGGAGAGCATTATTTACTTACTCTTTTATGTCCATTAAGAATCGCAGACACTGAGGGCTGCCCTGGTGGCTCAGTTGGTTAAGTGGCTGACTTCAGCTCAGGTCACGATCTCGTGGTTTGTGAGTTTGAGCCCTGCATTGGGCTCTGTGCTGCCTGCTCAGAGCCTGGAGCCTGCTTCTGTGTCTCCCTCTCTCTTTGCCTTCCCCCACTCGCTCTCTCTCTCTCTCTCTCTCTCTCTCAAAAATAAATAAACATTAAAAAAGACTTATAAAAAAGCATAGCAGATGTTGGGCTTTCCTTGGCCTTGACTCCTTGAGAAGGTTCTATATCTGCTTCCTGTGCTTGATGATGTTGAACCATGACCTAAATGCATACTCTGTGTCCACATCAACTACATACTTTTGTGTCCACACCAAAGTGCTGCCTTGGGAGAGGTGTAGAGAAGCAGGAGAATTCTGTGTAGCTCATTAGATAGAAACTTGTGGTTTATCTTTTTTGCTTGGCTTTTCTTGAGTAGAGTCAGCTAAAACTGGCTGTGGTTACTTTGTCCTTATACGGTGGCAATGGAAACCACCCAGTGCTGAGGAGGTAATTGAATTAATCTTTAGCCACATTTTCCAGAACCCAACCCAGTGTGTGCTGGGATCTTCTCCAGGAGACCATGGCCATCACTTTGGTGGTCATTGGCCTGGGGAGGTTCCCCGTGGGCTCTGTCCACACTGTGGCTCCCCAGCTGTGGTCTGTGTGTGTGGGCTGCTGACTGTTTTATAGCATAGTGAGTTTATTGTTGGTGTTTCAGTCCCCATCCGTCCTTTCACTGTGGAAAGTCTCGTAGACCCTTGAGATCTGTACCACCATCTATTTGTGGCTTTCTAAATGACTCCTTTCAGCCTGGATGTCATATACACACAAAAGTAGGAAGTGGGGCACAGGTCGCATAGATTGACAGAGCACCAGCATGGTGGAGGGGAAGAGGTGGTAGCCAGGGAGGCCGGTACCCACGAAGGGAGGGAAGCGGCATGCACATCCGGTGTGGTCTTTCCCAGCGTCCTGACTACAAGCACAGCTTTGGGGTCCTTCCGGTATCCTCAGCCTGGACAGAGGCCACATCCATACCCACCTCCATTTCCAGATCCTCTCCCCTTCCAGGAGGATGGGCAAAGGTATCGTGGAAAGTTCCAAGCTTCTAATCATGGTTTGATCTTTCCTGTGACCAGCCTCCATCGCGGAAGCCACCAAGAGTTACCTCATTAGAACTGAAGGTGGTCCTACCAGCCAGGAAATTCTATGTCAGGAACTGCGGGTCAAAGACTAACTGTTAGAACAAAGGATTCTCCTTGCACCCCCATTCATAAGAGCTTTAGGAGCTCTGTGCCAGGAACCAGAGTAGAGACCAATATATACATTCTTGTTATTTCACAGCAGCGTATCATATTCCTCAGTTTCCTACAAACGCTTGGATCCTCTTTTGTGTTGGGATAGAAAAAAAAAAAAAGCATTCTTTTTAAAGCACTATTAGTAATGCATTTTACTTGAAAGGAAATGGGGGGTCAGCCTTGCCCCTGAAGACCAGATGATGCAACCGTCAGAGTGGCTAAGCCCTGGTGTCCCTCACCCAGGTCTGCTTCTAGCTTCTGCAGATACTCCTTGGCCATTGCTACAGCAGAGAGGTGCTGGAAAGGAGGTGACTCCTAATGGGAAGATGAAATGCAAAACTGCAGCACTTTCCTAAGTGCAATTTTACGTCACTGTTCTCAGAATGGAGAAGGTCAGATAACAGAAGTGCGAGGTAGCAAAGATCTCCTTTGGGGTGAAAGTACAGATTCCAAGTTGGTGACATCTTCCACCACATGCCAGCTGGACTCTTTGTCCTCTATTCTGGATTGGGCGTCTTTGGTTGCAGGAATATTGAACGTGACTCCCATTAGCTGAACCAGGAATAGGAATTTACTCAATGGTAGTGGGGCTTCAGAGGTGGTTTGACTCAGTGACTTGTCCAGAACCCTGTTTTCTTATTTCTCCTTCCTCTGTACACGATAAGTCAGGCCCATTCCCTTCTTGGTGGATTGATGGCTGCCAATAATTTCTGGCTAAGATCTTCCTCTTTCCACTCACAGTTCAGAAGGGGTGAGCAGGGATGTTTCTTGTGGGAAGAATATCTTTTCCCAGTGCCCCCATTGGCCTCAGTTGGATCTCTCATCCTCTCTTGAGTCAATGACTGGAGCTGGGGTGATCCTGACCCCAGTACCATGCCTCAGAAATCTGCAGAATCAGGTTCCCCAGACCCAGAGCTGTGAAGGGAGATGCTGACCCTGAATACAGATCAGGCAGGGGCGCCTCGGTGGCTCAGTCAGTTAAGGTCCAACTTCAGCTCAGGTCATGATCTCACAGCTCATGAGTTAGAGCCCTGCGTCAGGCTCTGTGCTGACAACTCAGAGCCTGGAGCCTGCATCAGATTCTGTCTCCATCTCTCTGCCCCTACCCTGTTCACTCTCTGTCTCTCTCTCAAAAATAAATAAACACTAAAAAAAAAAAAAAGAAAAAAGAAAAAAAGATCAGGTAGCCATCAAGCAAAGAGTAGATGTTGGGTAGGAAATTGCAACTCTCACTGCTCTTTCTGTCATCTGCTGACCCCCTGATGATACTCACAATCACAGTTTTCTGCCATCTTTGAAATATTACATTCTACTGCTTTGGGACTCTTAAATCTTCTTTGCTCCCTGTTCCCCGTCCCTTCCTTTTCCCCTCCTTCCTTTGTCTAACCCCTTCCTTCCTCTACTTCCTTTTTCTTCTGGTTTCCCCTTTCTCCCTTCTTTCTCTTTCTCCTACTCTCCCTCTTCTCCTTTCCCTCCTCTTCCAGTTTCTCTTCCCCCCCCAATGTTGATCCCCCACCCTTAACTGATGGTCATTTATTTAAATTAACTAAATTGGTTTGCTGCAATGTAGTTTCTCACTAAATAGAATGCCTTCCCATTTCTCCCCCTGCCCCCCAGGAAGAAGAAATGCCAGAAGTAGAAATTGACATTGATGATCTTCTTGATGCAGACAGTGAAGAAGAGAGAGCTTTAAAGTTACGGGTAAGTAGCTTTCAAAATTTAGAACTTGCCAGCCATGGATGCTTGCATGCACTCGGGTCTCCAGGGCACGTGCTGGTCCTGCCCGTAGCAATGATGCCACCAGGACCTGAGCAATGACAGTCTGCAGAGAGGGAAGCCGTGGAGTGCGAGGTATTCACTGTCAGGAACCGCGTCTCTGATGGTAAAGCATCAGGGAACTTGATACTTTACCATCTTGTTTGAGAACTGACAGTTCTCAAACCACCTAATGGGTATGGACTTCCATGGCCGCATCTCCTTGGAACAAAAGGAGATGTTCTGTGTCCAGAACTAATTCTGTGTCCAGAAATCCATTTGCCAGGGAAGGAGGCGACACCCCACGATTGTATGAGAAGGAGAGCCTCCAGGCCAGAACTGGAGAACCCACACCTGGGACTCTGGTCTCACCGTTATGGATTATATCACCCATGAAATAAGAGTTCTAGATAAGATTGTTTACAATATAATTCCCTTTAATAATGTGTATTTTATTAGAGTGTGCTCACCTGGTAGTATTCTAGCACAACAGTGGATGTTGAGGTATCTCATGTTTCCTTAGTCCAGAGCAATACAACATTATTTCTCTTCCCCAGGAGGTCAAATCTATCATTTTAAAATCTGCATTTGGGAGATTCTAAAACCAATTAACTTTTGACTTGTCATTGCTCTTAATGTTCACTGATAATTACTGTTAATGGCTGTTGGTTATCGCCAATGGCAGATGATCTCTGAAGGCAATTAAAGGGCATATTTTAATGTATTAATGTGTTCAATGTGTTAATAATTACTAGTGTCCCTTGAGTGGTGAAATGTTTTGGTTTAATGATTATTTCTTATTGGTAAATTTAGTTGGGAAATGATAGCATCTAGTGATGAATGTTAAAAAATACAAAGCAAGTACTGATTCTATAGAAAATGTAATGACATTAAAAAGATCAGTTGAGAACTTGGGGTGTCTGGGTGGCTCAGTCGGTTGAACATCCAACTCTTGATTTTGGCTCAGATTGTGTTCTCATGGTTTGTGAGTTTGAGACCCACATCGGGCTTTGCTCTAACTGCACAGAGTCTGCTTGGGATTTTCTTCCCTCCCCTTCCCCCGCCCAAGCTCATGCTTTCTCTCTCTCAAAATAAATTAATTAATAAAAAAAAAAATAGAGAACTTGAAAGGAGCTTTAGCTACCATCAGCCCACCCGCTTTGGTTTCCAGGCGAGGACACTGACCAGCAGAGGTGTGATAGGCAAGTGGTTTGTGGTTGAATCAGAGCCAGGCACCTGGCTTTCCATGTCCAGGGTGATTCTTAACCATTTCCTACAGGCTGTCTCAACCTCAGTATACACAGTTTATTATTAACCAAGTTGGTAGCCCAGAGGAAAGGCGTGTGAGTTGTTCTGAAGGGTGCCAGGCAGTTCTTCCCAGGAAGGTACAATTTTCGGTACCTTCAAGATGACCAACAGATACTTAAATAAAGTGTGATTCTAGATTGTCGGTATGAAATCTGGGTTGACCATGTTTAGAAGAATACTGTAAAGATAAAATGATTTTTAATTGCACTTTAAAAATGATACTAAATTTCAAGATAATCAAACTTGCCTTCTGTGTATTTTATTCTAGGAAGCTCTTGTAGACTGCTACAAACCAACAGAGGTAAACAAATTGCTTTTCCTAAATGCCATGTTTGAATTCGTTTTTTTTTTATTAAATCAGTTTGTGTATTTTTAAAGCTAAACAACACTTCATAGGCTTGGTTATGTGTATACTAAGCAGTGGTTATTATCCACAGATGAAGTCCATGTTTGAGTAGTGTTAACTTCCTTAAATGTGTGCTGAAATGTGTCTGGTTCGGGAAGACTCAAAATGAATGGAATTGGGTGTGTTGCTTGTTTTTATATAAAAACCAAATTCAAAGGTATTTGCAAGAGGGTTTGGAATCCTTTTAGTAAAAGTCTTAGATTTATAACTCGAGAATTACATTTTTTTAGTATACAGATATGCATTTTCAAGAAGCTTAAAGTGAATTCTGTCATTCAGAAGAATTGCTTTTATTGGATATTAGTTTATTAGATCAAAGCATTTAATATATACTTTAAAGAGTGAAAGCACAGTGTAGAATTTAAAGATTTGATCAGTTATGAAAAAGATTGGTAATTGAAGTCCTTTTCATCTGTTCCTGTAATAAATCAGAGAAATTAGGAGATTCATTGGATGTTTTTTGCAATATCAAAGTGATGGTGGTAGGACTTGTTATTTTTGAAGTGACATAATCACAAAGTGAGAGGGAAGCATACTTTCACAAAAGTGTGTAAGATTTAAATGACTAGGGTGTTTGTGATCATTTGGCTTGAGGCCAAGTACTTTTTGAGCTTCAATCTTACAAGCTCCAGTTTTCCTTTATGTTAATTGCATCTCACAGTCATAGAGGTTTTTAATTTTTAAATTTTAAATTATTAAATATTTTTAAATTAATGTAATATATATTCATAGTTTTAAAAGCCAAAAATGAAATTAGACTTATAAATAAAAAATAACATTGCCTTTCCCATTCCTCAGTTCCTCTTCCTAAACGTATGTATTTTATATTTGTATATTATATAATTTTATACACCAATACTTTTGGCTGTTTTTCTCTTATTTATTCTTATATCCCCAAATATTCATTTACTTTTTTTTTCATGTATTGTCTTAAGGGGAAATATAACAACTCTTTTACTATCCACATAATTTATTTTCCTCCATCCCCTTAATAAAGTTATTGACCAGTATTTTGTTGAATCAGTGGTCACGTTTATAATATTATGATTTAAAGAAGTATTTTTCGCTGCTAAGCCAAATAGTGAAATATGACCATGGGTCCTTTTTGGTATAGCCCTTTGTTTTTCCTGGAATTGATAACTGTCTTATCTTTTATTTTGTCTAGTACCTATTGCTATTTTTTGTTGAACTCTCCAAGATCTTTGTCAAACATGTAGTATATTTTCGTATGCTCAACCCCATCATTACTATGCCTCCATCTCAGGCTTTACCCTTGGCATCCCTGTGCAGCAATCTGGAGAAGTTATTCTCTGGATCTACTGAGTAGCTAACTGTACTGAGATTACTGTTCACTGCTGTACTGTTTGTTAGATGCTTTGCTTCCTAAATCTCAGTCTTCCTCATTTTTGCAGAAGTACATTATCTAGTAGCTTTTTGGGAAAGGATACATAGAAGGTAAATTTTTTGAATCTCTATATGTATGAAAATGTATCTTGATTAATAGTTTGGATGGCATAGAATTCTGGGATAAAATTCATTATTAAAATTCAATTTTAAGGGGCACCTGGGTGGCTTAGTCGGTTAAGTGTCCAACTCTTGATCTCAGCTCAGGTCATGATCTCATGGTTCATGGGTTTGAGCCCCATGTAGGGCTCTGTGCTGACAGTACAGAACCCGCTTGGGATTCTTTCTCTCCTCTCTCTGTCCCTCCCCTGCTTGCCCTCTCTCTTTCTCTCTCAAAATAGATAAACTTAAAAAAACAAACAAAAAACCTCAATTTTAAGGCATCACCCTCTTTTGTCACTTCTAGTATTAAAAAGTCTGATGTCACTTCCATTCTCAGACCTTTGTATGTGACCTGTTTTTCTCCCCTCAATTAACTTTTAAGATTATCTCCATACTTTGAAATTTTACAGTAATATGCTTTAGTGTGGGTCCTTTTAATGCTTATTTATTTTTGGGAGAGAGACAGCATGAAAGGGGGAGGGGCAGAGAGAGAAAGAGGGAAGCAGAATCTGAAGCAGCCTCTAGGCTCTGAGCTGTCAGCACAGAACGCAATGTGGAGCTTGAGCTCACAAACTGTGAGATCGTGACCTGAGTTGAAGTTGGGTGCTTAACCGACTGAGCCACCCAGGTGCCCCAGTTTGGATTCTTTTTTATTCGTTGCTGGGTACTTTGCAAGCTCTCTTAGTCTAAAGATTTATGCATTTCAGTTCTTAAAAAATTTATTTATTTATTTTTATTTTTATTAATTTCTTCCTTAGTATCCTATAATACTGTCTCTCCTGTTATATAGATGTTACATCTCCTGGATGGAGCCTGTAATTTACCTTTTTCATTTTGTTGTCCATCTCCTTGATTTTTGGTTCTACTTTCTGGAAGATGTCTCTGACTTTATCTTCTAGCCTTTTTACTGATATTTTAAAATTTCAGTTGTATTATCTTTCATATTCAAGTGCACTTTCTTGATCTCTGTTCACTACTTTTAGTATTTCTTCCTTCATGGATACATTTTCTAATTCTTTTTCTCTTTGGGAATATTAATCAAATGTTTGATTTCTTTGTTTTTGCAATTAAGGTGTTTCTGTTCTCTGCATTGTCTCTGTTTTCTCTGAATCTCACCTTCTTTCTTTCTGTTCTCATTTGTCTTTGCTGATTTTTGGCAGCGTGTCCATGTTTGAGTTTTGGGAGCCAGTAAGCCGATTGAATCTATTGTAATGTGAGCACAGCTTGTCCATTGGCGGATCTCACCATGGAGTGACCAGGTTGCAAACCAGATTATTTTTGCTGGTGTGTGTGTGTGTACAGAGCAAGGGGACTTCTCAGAATGTCACTATCTGAATTTTTTTTTAAGAGTTTGACTTTCCAAATTCCTTGAAGAGTTGATAGTTTGATTAGAGACCTTATAGAAGGAAGGACAGGAAGGAGGCAAGAGACCTCACCATTAGCTCTTTGGGGAAAAGAGCTTCTTTATTTATAGTTACCTGGGGAATTGATGCAAGGGTTAAAATAATGAGCTATTTGGAGACATATTAAATTCTTGTGAGAGGTTAGACAGGAATAGTAGGATTTAGTTATTAGGTCGTTAGGATTTAGTCATAGGACTTAGTCATCAGAAAGGTGATGGACTGTGTCACTGAATTAACATGTTGTGTGGGAGTGGTAGCGTTGCTGCCGAGGGTAGATCCAGACTGGTAGGTGTGGACGTGCCATTTACTCACTTAATCATTCCCTTCTTTACTTCTTGTTCTAGGGGGACAGTTCATGTTCTGGGATTTAGGTAAGAAAGGTTGGACTTTCATGGGCCCTATTCTTCTCGAGTCGTTGCAATATGTGGGAAGGAAAATATTCACACTTGTGACTGGCCATGCAGTTAAGTGAAGATGTGAGTCTTGCTTCCCCCAGAACAAAACTATTCCTCATCGGTTTTTATAAGGAGGGTTAAGAGATGAAAGCATGTAATATCTGAATGCACTTTGGAGTCCCAAGGAAGAAAGTAGGAAAGGCAGTGGAATTTATAAGTGAAACATCTCTGTGTTCTTTAGCTCCTGGTTTCTAGAAATGGAAATGGTGTAAAATGCTAAGGAATGGCAGATACAATCATTCATCCATTAAAGGGTCATTTCAGAAAAGGCTGGCTCCTGGCTTATGATGATAAAAACCACAGCGTATTATTTTTCCAGAGCTCTGGAGTTTGCATTGCAGTAACAAGTGTTATCTTATCTGACCCTCACAAGCATGACTTGAAGAAGAAAAGTTGGGTTATCTTGTCTATGACCTGACAGCAGTGAGCAAAGGGAGGATTCGACCCCGGGTTTCTGACACCTGATTTTGTGCTCTTTCTTTCCGAAACTACTTGACAACACATTTAGGATGTTAAAGGACTTTGTTCTGTCCCAACTAAGTGCCTACCAATTAATGATGTTCTTTTTAAAATACTCCTCTCTGGAGATGCTATTTTTTGATCAATGGATTTTACATACAATTTTATGTCACTTTGAAGTTAGAAATGTGAGGAAGACATTGTTGCTGAATCAGGGATATTTATTTATAGTCTCCTTGCAGAGGTGGGGTGGGTGGTGGGAAGACTGGACTTCAAGACCAGAGTCTTAATGTCAGCACGAGCACTACATGTGTGTGACTTTAAACCATTTTCTCAATTTCTCTGAGCCTCCATTTCCTCCTCCTGATGCTTTTGCACTGATAATACTTTTAGAGATAATAATAATAATAATAGATAATTACTAAGCATATGCGAGGGACTGATCTAAATAGTTTACATGTATTAACTTATTTCTTCTTCACAACAAAGCCGTGAGGCTGACACTATTATTATTGGGTAAGGAATTTGAGACAAGAAGGGCTTGGTCACGTGCCTAAGGTAATATAGTTAATAATTGGAGAAGTCAGGGTAAGCATAAAGCTTGACACATGCTAGTCAAATCTGGTTCTTCATAAGGTAATACTTCTCCATTACATATTATATATGCAAAATGCCCAGTTCACCAAGGATGATCTTGAATTATTCAGTTTGAAGAGTACACTTTAAAGAATCTGCTAATTTCACGGAGTGATACCGTGCTTGGTGTGTCATATGCTTTGGGTCCATGGTTTCATTTTATGTGAGACTCTGGCCAATCAGAAAAGAACTTGTATTTTCCCAATTTTGATTCATATTCCCAGCTGTGGACTCCGAATGTCAGATCTTTTCTGACTTGGACCCTTCAAAACAGAGCAGCATAATTGTGGTCACCACACTAATGTGTTTGTGATTGATTAGTAAGAATGGTGTTTTAATTCTTTCCCCTTAAGTAAATGCCATTTGTGACATAGCTAACATTAAAACAGAGCTGGTTTAAATGTAGAAAAACAAGGTTTCTATATAATGCAAGAAGAAAAGGAGTAATTTAATTTTGGTTATTACTTGGGTTTGAATGATCAGTAGTGACAACTGGGTGGACATCATAGAACTGTGAGGTAAGGTGTTGGGGCCAGTGAGCAGGCTAGGAAGGAGCTTCCTTTCCTATTGTTCACTCTTCTATTACATGGTTTTCAAATCTTAGGATGACATAGGAGCACTTCCATTGTACTGATATGGTGGACAAAAAATGCATTTACTATGGGCTTGAGGGTTCTGTCTTACTGTCTGTTAGGGGATCTGTCAGTCCAGTCAACATACCTCTAAAAATCTCCATTTATAGTTAACAACGGCTGTGCCATTGCTCTCTGATAAGTAGCATATTTTTGTGTGTGTGTTTATTTCATTATTTGAAAGAGAGGTTATGATGTTACATATCATTTGAGCAATCAGAGCCTGTAGGTGAATATGCATCAGGGTTTCAGGAAGGCTGACTAAGTCTATGAGTAGGTGGTGAGAGGCATCTCACTGGGTCCTAGTAATTGGCTGGGTCGTGGAAATGTCACGGAGGTAGGATAGTGCAGGAAATGGATGTATAATCATGGTTTGCAAATAGAAATTGACCGGCGTTTCTCGAAAGGCAGACCTGCTTTGTTGTTCTCCCCACAGTGACGGTAAGAAGGCAGGATCTCCTTTCTCCGTGGGGTCATGGTGACTCCATCTAGCTTTTCTGTCCAACTTTTGTGGGGGCCATTGTTAACTTATCCTGCTCACATCAGCTCTCTCTCCATTTAGCATTTTAACCTGTCCTGCAAAATATCGTTCAGTTACGTGTACGCGGAAGTTCATGGAAGCACTCGGAGCTCCTGTTCTGAGATGATTGCAGTGGAGACAAAATATAAACTGGGTATTTACAACACAGATAAGCTGTGTGCGACCAGAGGAGACGTGACTTGGCATTTCGCTATATTCTCTCTTTTCATTTGCTCAACAAATGTTTGTTGAACATCTATGTGCCTATAACTAATCTAAGGACTTAGATAAAGCAGTGCAGCTGTGTGTCCATTTAAAAAACAGTCTCTCTCGGGGCGACTGGGTGACTCAGTCATTTAAGCGTCCGACTCTTGATTTCAGCTCAGGTCTCATGATCTCAAGGTGGTGAGATCGAGCCCTGTGTCGGGCTCTGTGCGGACATCGTGGAGCCTGCTTGGGATTCTCTTTCTCCTCTCTCTCTCTCTGCCCCTCCCCCACTCAACTCTCTCAAAATAAATAAATAAACACTGAAAAGGTCAAAAACAGTCCCTCATAAGTTCAGTTAACTATGGTGAGAATTAAGGATCTTAAAATCAGAAATAAAGGACAGAAATGCCAGGGTGTCTGCTTATCCCATGGTTTTCTAAGTTAGTTACCAAATTGCCTAATGGAACGTGATTTTAGGGGATCCATACTTGATAAAGCCAAGGAAGTAGCCATTTCACTCTGTTTAAATGGGTCAGAGTGACCACCTGCAGAGGATTCTTTTCTTCCGGGCTCTCATGGAGTTTCCTCAAAAAAGACTGCAATTTGGTGCTTGGATGAGGAAGAGAGCTTGAGGGCTGGATTAATGAGTTGAAATACGCCCTTTGGAAGCTGTCACCTTGAGAACAATGTTTCTGAACAGTGAGAGAACTGAGAGCTTTGGAAGTAAGCCTGGGATCAGTGCAAATGACATCCTTGTGGTTGTAGCCATTGGCTAGGAGAGCCTTACTATGCTTTAGCGTAATGAGGCAGGTGAGTAATAAAGGATTGGAGTTTATCGACCAGAAAGGAGTGTAACTTTTCCAAGTGGCCAAAAGGATTTTGGTCCCAGTATGGCAGTTGCTCACCCACTTTCATGAGGGTTCTTAATGCAGCAGGAACCCTCTGCCCAGGGAGAAGGTGCTGGACCTAGCATTTGGACCCATATTTGAGTCTACATCCTGTGCTCTGTCTACTCCTTGCTGCCTTTCTCTGAATTCTTACTAGGTCAGCAGAAGCTCCTCTTTGGAATGTTTATAAATCTGAATAAGATTGTCTTCATGGAGGGGCACCTGGCTGGCCCAGTCGGTTAAGTGTCCGACTTCGGCTCAGATCACGATCCCATGGTTTGTGAGTTCGAGCCCTGCATCGGGCTCTGTGCTAACATCTCAGAGCATGGAGCCTACTTCAGATTCTGTGTCTCCCTCTCTCGTGGCCCCTCCCCCTGCCTCAAAAATAAACATTAAAAACAATTTTTTTTAAAAAAGATGGTCTTCATGGAGGAAAATCAACCCAGAAGGGTTAGGTAAGCTTGTGAAAGACATGCAGTCAGAGAGCAAAACTCTGCATTTCTTTTTTGGTCTGTATTCAGCACTCTGCAAAGTTAGGGAGCAGTGTATAAGCCCATCTTCACTTCTGACACCAATGGTAAGTTTAGGGGGTGACCAAGACCCTACTAAGGTTTGATAATCTGCCGGAAGGACCCAGGGCACTCACTGAGAGTTTCTATGTGCATGATTTCACATTCATACAGCCAATGGCTGCAGATGAAAATCAGCCGAGGGAATGGTACATGGGGCAGAGTCCAGAAACGTTTCCAACACAGAGGCTCCCCCTGTCCTTTCTTGGTGGAGTCCTGGACGGTGTTGATTCTCTCCACTATGATGTGTGACAATGTGTACAGAGTATCACCAACCAGGGGAGCTCACCCGAGCCTTGATGCCCAGAGGTTTTATTGGGACTTGGGTCACATAGATGCCATGGACTGCCCACGAGGCCGACTTCAGTCCCCAGTCCCTTGGTGTGATGAGCTGACGTCAGATGACCCCACCCTAAGTCACCTTGTTAGACTCTCCAGCGTGGCCTCCAGGTAAACAAGGTACTTTTATCAAGCAGATATTCTAAGGCCTTAGAGCCCTCCAGGAACTGAGGGCAGAGACTGGCCCTCTTTTTGGGCAAGGTGACATTCTTTACACTCTTAGGAGCAGGATAACCATGAAGATCGTGTAAAGGATGATGACAACCATAATCGTGACACAAAGAAAGAAGGAGATGCTATTATAGGAAGAGCCTCATGGGTCTGGCTTTGGATGCTTTTCCCCCCAGTAATTAATGATTGTTGTTTTTTTAAAACACATGGTGGAGGAGGTACAGGCTTTAAAGGACAGTGGACGTTTAAGTGGTTGGCATTTTCGAATGACTATTGTGATTTTATGGCCTTTTCTTTTCTCATTAAATTCAGAATGACTGATCATGTTTCAAAAGGTGATCGAGCCTAATTATAAACAGCTCCACATTCTCTTCTTGTGTTTAGACTTACCTGGGCAGAAGAAAGAACACAAATTAAAGGCATTTTGACATGTGACTTTTGGATTTCTATGTCTTTAGCAAAGGGAGTCACAATTGAAACAGAAACCTCACAGTTTGTAAATTCAGTAAGATTTCATCGTAACAAGATTCAGGTATTTGTAGCAAATAATATTCTCCCTCATTTATCATGGGACCCTTGATAAAATTAGCTTTCCTAGTGATTATAAAGTAGGAGATTATAATGTTCCTGGATTTCCTCCACTGATTATTTACTGTGGTGGGATTGTTTTTGTGGATTTTATTTTACATTTCTGAGTAGTAAGTGTACAGGTTCTAAGAAGTCTATTTGTAAATGAAGGGAAAATGAAGTGCCGGAAAGGTTGAATACGGTGAGGGCAAGTTAACTGGTCTGCCATGTACAAATAAAGGTTAGAATGTGGGTACAAATAATTAGTCCAAGAGCAGCGGTCTGAGTCTCTAAAATAGATTAATGGGATTGCTTTCGCCAGCGCAACAAATTAATCTCTAAAGGCAGATAGTCAAGAAAATAAATGGACAAAATAGTGTCAAGTGGTTTTAAGTGAAAGGAAGGGAAAAAATGAAAAACAACCAGGATGTAGTTAAGACCTTCAGTTGGCAGGAGTGGTTATAACACCAGTACCCATAACAGATTCACAAACCTCTTTTTATGTAGTGAAAAATCGGATCAGGTCTGGTGTGCACTGTGAGCAAACGAACCTCTCTAAAGATAAGCAATGTTCTCCCCTCCCCCTCCCCCCAAAAGAGGGGAAAATTATCTATTCATTGTGAGGGATATTAGTGCTTGTAGTGCTGAAATGTCAGTGAAGGCAGGGAGCCAATCCATGAGTCACACAAGGCTGGGGACACCCCAAAGCTGCTTGTCTGAGCTGACTCACTGCCTGCCTGTTTGGCCTCCTGTGTGACCTGGATATGCAAGCCGATAAAGATTTACAGTGTGACTTTTAAACACTTAGCTGGTTCTTTGCCATTTGGGACGATTCTCAGGTGTTGGCATCACTTTTAAAAGAGGACCTACCCTTCCATTGCCCTTGCCTTATCGCAACGTCAGTGGATTTGGAAATTCTTTCTCTCCCCCTGATCACGCTTTGCCTGATCCCCATGTCCTCTGATGGATGTCGGACTTTCGGGAAGAAGTGTTATGTAAAGCTCTGTAAAACTTGTGTGGGTTGGCTTGGTTCTGCTGTCACTGGGCAGTGAGACTCTGGATCTGGAGCAGATGGCCCTTGTGAATATGCATTTTTAAGGAAGTAACCGGTGCATTGATTAGGATGACAAAGAGGGGACAGTACACGGGGGAGTCGCTGACCCACATGGGTCCCAACTTTCACAATCTTCACCTGCTGGTTTCTCTTCACTCCACCCTGGGCTCGTGTGAGGAGTGGGTGATATTTTTGGGGAAAGCAGGTTCAGCATCCAGACTTCTGCTGGGTGTCCTTTATGGGAGCTTGAATGATCTACACAATCATGATTGGTGACACTACTCACTGAGCAGTGGTTTTAAGTGCATCTTTCAAAAGTTCTTTTGTGGGGAAATACTTCTAATTAGAGGACTACCGCATGAGATCCATTTGTCTTTTTAAATGACTCTAAATGCTTGAAAGAATGACATAAATGTAGTTTAATTATGCACAAAGCAGTGATTTGCAGTGATGCCGTGATTCCTCCTTTTCCGACTCTGATGGACCCATCTTTGTCAAAGCAGTGCCGTATCATCAATGAGTGTAACAGATGAGTCACTTTGAGTGACAAGGGAAAGGTCCCAGACGCCTGGCTCTGGTGATAATTACAGACTGTGTGTCCATCTGCCGCCTCTGGCACAAGCCAGAGCAGGCAGGAGGGGGTGGAAGCTAAAAGACACAGGGCCCAGGAGAGATGGGGGACGAGAACTCAGAGTGTGGCACCAGGACGCCGTGCCCAGTGACAGTGCCACACGGCAGAAACTCCAGGGCGAGGAAGGACCTTCTGTTTTCGCGGCTGCTGCCAGACCAACCTCACAGAGACATACTTAGGCTTTTTGCTTTCTTAGAAGTTGCTCATAAGCCAGGTGGCTGTGTGTTATATAAAGTCGGGTTTACCGGGTCACTGGATGTGTTTCTTTTCTTTCTGTTACTTCTTTGATCGCTGTGTGTGTGTGCACGCATGCATGCGCATGTGTGCACATAAGCATGCTAGGTTCCACCCTTCTCCAAATGCTTCTCGTCTTCCCCAGCTCCAGCCCNGTTGTCTAGTTTTCCAGTGCTTCACGGAGAACCTTTAGAATCTTCCTCCATAGCAGCCAGGGCCAGATGATACTTTGTACAATCCCCGCAACACACACGCACGCACACACGCACACACACTTAGCGCACAAAGATTCTAGTGTCTCCTCTCTCTGCTCCTTCACTTAACTGTCACAGTTGTGTGATTATTTTATGCATATATTCCTTTACTCCGTAAACCTTCGCCCAGCACCTCCTGTATATTAAACATGGTGCTAGGAAACCAAAGAGGCATAGGACTCTTGCAATTAAGCAGGAGCGACAAATCTGCGTGTAGATTATCTTGCATGCTTTATAACTGCATCAGTCATGTTTTGCAGATTTTCTTCAGCTCGCTGATTTGCCCAATGTTAGATTTCTGAGATTTGTCCATGTTGATCTAGAAGGCTCTAGTTCATTCATTTTTGTTGCTGTGTGGCGTTCCTGTGCATTGCTGTAACTTACCCATTCTTCTGTTGATACTCATTTAGGCTGTGTCCGGTTTTTTATTATTATGAATAATGATGCATAAAATAACTCTGGATCTGTTGACTCGTGTACAAAGTGTCTCCAAAGACTATACCAAGAAATGGAATCGCCCTGAGAGGTTTCCACCAGCTTGTATGCCCACCAGCAGGATTTGAGAATTCTCTTTTAACCTCATCATCCCCATGCCTGGTGTTGCCAAACTGTAAAATTTTTGCCAATCTGATGATATCTTGTCGTTTTAACGTACCTTTCCCTGACTGCGAGGTAGGGAGGTGGAACACATTTTTCTTCCATGTGCTTATGTGCTGTGCATGTGTCCATATTTGGGAATTTCCATTTCAAATCCTTTGTCCACTTTTTTTTTTAAATTTTTTAATGTTTTATTTATTCCTAAGACACACAGAGAGAGACAGCGTGAGCAGGGGAGGGTCAGAGAGAGAGGGAGTCACAGACTCTGAAACAGGCTCCAGGCTCTGAGCCGACAGTCAGCACAGAGCCCGACGCGGGGCTCGAACCCACGAACCGCGAGATCATGACCTAAGCGAAAGTCATACGCCCAACCGACTAAGCCACCCAGGCGCCCCCCTTTGTCCACTTTTGATTTGTTTGTGTTTTTCTTGTTGATTTTTGAGAGTTACTTATATATTGCGGATGGCCATCCTTTGACCTTTATGTAAGCTGCAAATATATTTCACAAACTGTAGACCTTCCTTTGCTTGTGTTGCCTTTTGTGTACAGAAGCTTTACATCTGAACTGAAATCAGATTTATCAGTTACATCCTTCATGGCTTGTGCTTTCTTAAAGATTTGTGCCTAAGAAATCCTTTACCACTCCAGTGTCTTAAAGACTGTCTCCTTATAGTTTGTTCTCAAATTTTTCACTTTTACTTTTTACACCCAGGTATTCAAAGTGTCTAAAACTTCTTTTTGTGTATGGTGTGAAATAGGGATCTCATTTTATATTTGCCATATTGTCCTGGTACCATATATTGAGCAGTCCGTCTGTCCTTACCCCGACTGATATGAAATTGTCTTGGATTGTATATCAAATTTTTCTGATATGTAGGACTTACTTCTGGCTGTTTGTCTGCCACTGCACACGGTCACAATTGCCGGGGCTTTATAATCAGTTTGTAGCAAGGGCCAGGTGAACCCACGATTTTCTTATCCAAACTGTCGTAACTATTCTCAAATATCTATATTTTTGTCAGAAGTTCATTAAATTTATAGATTATTTGGAGGTAAATGTAAGACCTATATGATGGTTTGTTCAGGACACAATAATGGAAACTATGAATCTCTCAGGGTGAGGGACAGGTTTGAGGAAGGGCTAGGAAACAATAAATTTACTTTTGGTCATTTTGAGATGGATGTGCCCGTGTGGTGTCCCTGTGGAGACCTCTAGGAGCCACGGGAAGTGCAGGCCTGGCCCTCAGGGGTGAGGGCAGAGAGGAGATCTGAGAATCTAAGGAAAATGGCCTGCAGGGAGACTGCCTTGAGGAGGCTGGGGGCCAAGCTTTGGGGAATACCAGCATCCCATCCACAGGTCAGGGGGCAGAAGTAGGTGGCCAGCAAAGGGGAGCGAAGGGAGGAAGTCAAAGACTCGCAAAGATAATATGGAGGAGAGTGGGCAAGCCCCTCATGACAAAAGAGTAGAGAAGAAAAAGAAAAGAAAAAGGAGTATCTTATCAGTCCACACTCGCTAGGTGGCTAAAGACTGAAAAGACTGACAACGTGAAGTGTTAGCAAGGCTGTGGCACAACCAGATCGCTTGTGTTCCGGCTGGCAGGAATGTAAAATGGTATGGCAGCTGTGTTTGTCACTCATATGTCAAGTCATTTTCATTTAGTTTGGAATTAGACTAAAATGACCTATCCTGGTTGCTTAATAAAAAAAAAGTCCCCCCCCCCACCCCGTGCCCCCAGACACCATCGTACAGAGGGAGGGAATTTTACCATCTGTTCCCAGGAGCTGAGTGCAGGTTTCTTATGGCTTTATATAAATGTAGGGTTTGAATCTTGGTCTGAGCACTCAGTAGCTGTGTGACCTGGGCCAAACCTCTAAGCCTGTCTGAGCCTATGTTATAAGACGGTTGTAAGGATTAAACGAGACAGTACATGAAAATGGCCAGGGTGCTTGTTACATAAAAGATGCCCGGTAAGTATGATTGTATCTGAACCCCGGACAGGCCTTCAGTGCCCGTGAGAGCTTGGCCCTGTGCTCAGCAGAACAGAAGGTGCACCTTGTGGGAAAGAATGGTCCCCGGCTGGGTTCATGAGTAAAGAGGTGAATGAAGAACACTCTCTGATACAAAAATAGTGCCCAGGACTGAGGTGGGGGAGGGGCCCAGGGTAATTTAGAAAGGTGTTTATTAAGAGACAAAATTTTTCGTTGTTTTAAGGGAGGAGAGTTAGGTGGAGGGAAGGGTAAAGATTTCACCTGCAGCCTGATAGAGGCCATGTTCGAAGCCCAGAGGAGTCAGGAGGTGGAGAAGGGAGAGTTGGAGGAGGTGGGAGGCGGTGTGTTTGCTGCTGCTGCTGTGCGCACGCGCGTGTGTGAGTGCCTGAGTGTGTTGTGTGTATGCCTGAGTGTGAGCCTCTCTGAGTGTGTGTATGTGTGCTTGAGCGTGTGTGCCTCTCTGAGTGTGTGCGTGCCTCTTGAGTGTATGTGAGTGTGTGTGCACCTCCCTGAGTGTGTGTGTGCCTGAGTGTGAGTGTGCCCCTCTGAGTGTGTGTGTGTGCCTGAGTGTGTGAGTGTGTGCTTCTCTTTAGTGTACATGAATGTGCATGCACCTGAGTGTGTGAGTTTACCTCTCTGAGTGTGTATGAGTCTGAGTGTGCATGCACGTGCATGTGTGGAAGAGGGAGGGAGGTGGTGAGGAAATGCCACAGTAGGAATGTTTTCAAGTCCATTTGGAACACTTCCTGTGTGAAGAGCGAACACTCCTTTGCAGCCCATCGAGAGGGGAAGCGGGCAGAGGCCGGGCAGAGGCCGGGAAGAGGCCCGGTAGGGCCCAGGCCAAGGTCTGTACAGGCCTGGACTGCAGGGCGGACCGTCCAGGGCAGGGGTCCTCGAGGCAGGTGCTGTGGGAAGTGAGCCCCCAGACCAGGCAGGATGGGAGAGGCCAGCGCGACTTTGTCACAGTACTTACCGCCTTGTTGCTGAAGCCCGGCATGGACAGCCGCAGAGGGAGAGTCATGCGCTCGGCCAGGGTCACTGACGGCCCCTCCGGGAAACATTTGCATTGCTCACAGCCTGACGTCACCCCGTGACCTGAGCACCACGGTTTGGCTGGACGTCGGACACATGCTTCTCATCTGCCTCAGCGGTCACACCTTTCCTTCAGGGCTGTGTGTGGCAGGGTGCATGTGGGTGTGAAGAGCAAGGGGAAACGGCCACGTTTTCCTCAGTGTCTCGATTAGATTTTGTGCAGACTGGAAATATTCTTATCAGTAGAGTCTCCATGATGATGATGATGATGGTGAAGAAGAAGATGACATCAAGTCCTTCTACTTCTTGTGGTCCAGGCACCGGCCCATCTCGCATCTATTCATTCATCAAATCCTTAAATCCTTACACCAAGCTTGAGGGTGAGTTTACTACCATCGCTCTCAATTTACAGTGAGGAAAATGAACCATAGAGAAAGTAATTAGCCTGGAAGTGATGCCCAAGGATTTGAACCCAGTCCCCCAGATTTGAAGTGTCCCCCTCTTAACCACGTGGCTACCTGCTTCCTGTGGTGTGTGCAGAGGGTGACTCCCTCTATGTGGGAAGGGACCCGTCTGAGATCTTTTTAGGCATTTGTTTCAAAGGACCCTCCTATGTTTGTAATTCAAGGTCTTTGTTTATCTTCTGTTTCTCTCTTGAGTCACTGTGCAGTTCACGGCCCTGGGGACGCAGGGCCCCAGCCTCTTGTTAGAGGCCAGTATGTGAGGCAGTTATTCCAACTGCGGTTCAGGGTCCCCCGGGGTGAGCACAGCCTGGCCCTCAGCGGCCCACAGGAGCCCTGCGACAGGGGTTGGGGGGAGCGCTCTCAGGTTGAAGACGCAGGATCTCAGGTAGCATTTTGAAGAGCATTTGGACAAACGCTGCTAAGGTAGCCTAAAAAATAGATGCCATTTATCTCGAAATGATGGGTCAGGGCAATATCTGTTTTCCTTTTAAAACTTCTGCAGTTAGCTGAAATCCTGTTTCCAGCATTAGGAAACCAGAATGGCCAGATCTTACAAACCGGTAGGGAGATGTTTGGCTAATGAACAGTGTACCTTTAAGGAGGGAAGGGGAGGGAGAGGAAGCGGGGCCATCACTCCAGAGCAGTGATTCTGGATTCTAGATTCCTTGTATTAGCACAGAGCTTCTCATCTTTCAAAGTGTCTTGGAATTATCACCTTCTTTTAGCCCACCATCCACTGGAAGGGGTGGAGTGGGAGAGGCAAGAGTGGTCCCAGGCCCGGTCCGGCCCAGGGCAGTGCACACGGTCCATCTGCCCATAGGACCCCTGTGCACACACTTAGCGATGGGGCTCCCATCTCATGTTGGCAGAGCCTGTTTCCATGTGCCAGGTGGGGGCCTGGTGCCTATGTATTGAGCTCACTTGGCTTCAAGAGACCTGGGTTCAACTATTTTCTTTGTGAGCTTAGACAATTACTTATAATGAACTAGAACATCCATTTTTCTCATCTATAAAATGGAAACGATAAAATTTACATTAGATTACATATAGTAAAATGTGAACCAGCTACACAGAGAAGACCTTCGATAAATGCTCATTCCCTTCCTTTTCTTTTGATGGAGCGTACCCCATGCCTGACCCTCGTACCGAACCCACATTCACCAGGGTGTCCGCGTCCACCTCACCCATCCTTTTAGCTGGGGATTGGAAAGGTCAAAAGGGAGCCAAGGATGCCCTTTTCTGAGTATTGCAAAACAGCATGTCCTTTGTGGTTAGAGAATCATTTTCTTGTGGAAATGTTGCATCTGGGGAATGACCTCATTCACCCTTTCTGTCTGCACATCCCGGATGTGTACGAGTCATGTGGTAAGAGGCTGAGGCCTGCCTGAAGTTAGCCTTTTTCTTCATGAACGTTCACAGAACATAGACGTATTCTGGGCCGTAAAGCAGGTCTCAAATTTTAAGATTCAAGTCATACAAAGCATATTCTTTAAATAACATAATTAAATTAGAAACCAGTAACAGAAAGATGTCTGGAAAATCCCTAGATATTTGGAAACTAAAGGATACATTTCTGAATAACTCCTGGGCCAAAGGAGGAATCAAATATGAAATGAGAAACTATTTTGAAATGAATGAAGTGAAAATCAATTATATCAAAAATTTGTGAGATGCAGCCAAAGTGGTGCTTAGAGGTGAGTATAGAATCCTAAATTTCTGTATTAGGAAAGGTTTCAATAAATGACTTTAGAATCTACCTTAAGAACTAGAAAAAGAAGAGCAAATTAAACTCAAAATAAGGTTAAGAAAGGAAATAATGTAGATGAAAGCTGAAATCAGTGAAATATAAATCAGAAAATCAATAAAGAAAATCAGTGAAGCAAAAGCTTTTTCTCCAAAAAGAGCAATACAATTAGTAAACTTCTAGTCCAAGTGGAAGGAAAGAGAAGAGACGAATTATCAGTATCAGGAATGAGAGAGGTGACATCACTGTGGTTTCTACTGATGTTATGAACCTCATGCCAATAAATCCAACAACTTAAATGAAATAGACAAATGTCTATAAAGACATAACTTACCAGTACATACAAAGCAAAACAAAAAACTGCAGACCCACGTGGCTTTGCAGGGATATTTTTATCAGATATTTATGGAAGAAATTATACCAACTCTGAACAAACTCTTTCCAAAACTTGAAAAGGAAGGCATACTGGGGCGCCTGGGTGGCTCAGTCGGTTGGGTGTCTGACTTCAGCTCAGGTCATGATCTCACAATCTGTTGTTTGAGCCCCGTGTTGGGCTCTGTGCTGACAGCTCAGAGCCTGGAGCCTGTTTCGGATTCTGTGTCTCCCTCTCTCTGCCCCTCTGCTGCTCATGCTCATGCTCTGTCTCTCTCAGAAATAAATAAACATTTAAAAAAAAACAGGAAGAAATACTTCCGAGCTCATTCTACAGGGCAAGCAGTATTCTGATATTAAAACCAGACAAGGACATAATAAAAAATGTAGGCAATTATTCCACATGAGCATAGCTACACAATTTCTAAAGAAAATTTTGTCAAATTGAATTCAGCATCACATATATATAAACATCAAAAATCAGTGTAAGTCACCATGTTAAGACACTAGGAGGAGAAAGCCCTTTGTATAATTATGTCCATTGGTACAGAAAAAGCATTTGGCAAAATCCAGTCTCTATTCCTGGTAAAACTTCTCAGCAAACTAGGAATAGGAGGGAAATTCTTACACTCTATAAAGAACATCTGCAAAAGGTATAAGTCTACAAAGAGCTGCTGTAACTAACAAGTGAGTTCCACAAGCTTGCAGGATATGAGGTAAATATATGAAAATCTACAGCTGGCAACAATTGGAAATTGAAATAAAAATATATCCCTTGTAATAATATCAACAATATTAAACACTTAGGAATAAACCTGACAAAAGATGTGTAATATCTGTACACGGAGAACTATCAAACGTTGCTAAGAACATTCATTGTTGGTGTTCACAGATTAATTTATAGATTCACTGCAGTCTCAACCAAAACCCCAGGCTGAGTTTTGGGGTTTGTTTGTTTTTTTTTTGGTAGAAATGTACATGTTGATTCTAAAATTCTTAAGGAAATTTAAAAGACACAGAATAGTCAAAACAAGTTTATTTTATTATTTAAAAAAATTTTTTTTATGTTTTATTTATTTTGAGAAAGAGAGAGACAGTGTGAGTAGGGGAGGATCAGAGAGAGAGGGAGCTACAGAATCTGAAACAGGCCCCAGGCTCTGAGCTAGCTGTCAGCACAGAGCCCGAAGCGGGGCTCAAACCCACGAACCGTGAGATCATGGCCTGAGCCGAAGTCGGACGCTTAATGAACTGAGCCACCCAGGCGCCCCCAAACAATTTTATTTTAAAAGGTCATCAGAGGTGGCAGACTAACACTACCTGATTTTAGGACTTTTAAACCTATCCTTGGAATACAGTGCAATATTGTCTTGAACAAAACAAAAAACTCCAGACCGAGTGACTCCACAGAGGAATTTTTTATCAGACAGTTACAGAAGAAATTATACCTACTCTGTACAAACTCTTTCAGAAACTTGAAAAGGAAGGAATACTTCCCAACTCATTCTATGAGGCAAGCAGTACTCTGCTACTAAAACCAGACAAAGGCATAATAAAACAAACAAATAGATCAGCAATTCAGGCCTTCCATTCTTAGGTATTTACTCAAAAGAAATGGAAGCATATCCCAGACAAAGACTTTTATATGAATGTTTTAAGCACCTTTGTTTATAATAGCCCTGTAATAAAAACAACCCAAATTTCCATCAACAGGTGAATGGATTAAACCAACTGTGGTATTCCTATACAACAAAATGCTACTCAGCAATAAAAAAAAAAAAAAGAAATGCGTTATTAATAAATCCAACAATGTGGCTGAATCTCAAAATAATTATGTTGAATGAAAAAAGCCAAAAAAGTAGAAGACTAAAAAGTACATAGTGGTTCCTTTTGTATAAAATGTTCCTTTTATACAAATATGGTTCCTTTGGTATAAAACTCTAGAAAATGCAAATTAATCTAATAGTGACAGCGTATTCCCCGGGAATGAGAGGAGCAGGGGAGGAGAGAGGGATTGCAGAGGAACGTAAGGAAACTTCTGGAGGAACTGAATGTGTCCATTATGTTGATTGCACAGATGGTGTACCTGTGCTGGTCGTATGCCTTAAATATGTGCAGTTTATGACATGTCAATTATACCTTAATAAAGCTGTTTACCAAAAGAAAGTCATTGTGAACCTTTCAGTGGCTGGAGTGTCCATCCGAGCCATTCTACCAAAACTTCCCCAACCAGAGCACAATGGCCCCTTTCTTGCCAACTCTGGCTTTGAATCTGTGTTGACTTTCTTAACCTCTCATTGGGACTTGGCTTGATTGAATGCCTCTTCTTTCTAGAAAAATGTTCTTTTCTTCACTGCTTAACAGCAATCTCTTGGGTTTTCCCTCCTTCTTATTGGTTTCTCCTTTTCAGTCTCCGTGGCTGGCTCCAAAACTTCTCCCAGACCTCACTTGTTAGGAGGCCTCTGGCCTTGGTCTTCAGCCTTCTTTTACTGTTTACACTTTCCTTGTCGGTTATCTCATTGAGTCCTGTGATCCAAAGTGTTGTCACCTGCACTGTCCAACAGAATTTTCTGAGATGACAAATATTCTACAACCCCAGTGCCCAGCACAGTGGACACTGGCCATATGTAGCTACTGACTATGTGAAATGTGACCACAGTGTAAATAAGGAATTGAATTTTAGGTTGTATTTATTTCCATTCATTTACATTTAAATAGCTGCACTGTATCATTTATATTATAGAATATAGAAATAAATATTGCATATAAATATACTATCAATATGTATCTATATTTGTATTATTTATATTCATACTACTTATATCTGTGGTTGGGGGCTACTGCATCAATTAACCTTAGTCTAGATCATTGTATTTATAAGCTATGGGCATAACTCATGAACTGGTCTTGACCTTTATTTTATTTTTTTCAAAATAAAATATCAAGGGGCATCACATATAGTAAGAGTTATTTTTTCAAGAAACTTTTATTTCAATCCTGTGTCTCTGTGGCCTAGGTTCCTCTATGTGTGTGGATCACATGTAATTTTTTAAGGGGGGTGATTTTTTAGCTGCAAGCCACCGATTTAAATGCTGGTGATGTCTGTTGTTTATGTCTTCACCTTGGAGCTGAGATGCCAAGTCATGTTTATCTGTCTTCCCAAGCTCGCCCTCATGTATGTAAGGGGCACCTCAAGTCTGTAAACCTGTTTTGTTCCCCCTCCAGTTTTCCCTCATCTCAGCATAATGGCACCACTTTTCTTCCAGTTGCTGAGGGCTGGTGACCTTAATCCCCCTTTCCCTGTCCCCTCCCTGTTTTACTGGGGCCCCACATTCAGCCTAGCAAGATCTTTTGGCTCTGCCTCTGAAATGGATCCCACTTAATTTCTGTTTTGATTTCTATAATCTTCAAGGCCCTGGCATCCCTAGCCTAGATCTCTGTAATAGGTCCAAACTGGCTTCTCTTTCATTCTTGTCTTTATAAAATCCATTGTTCACATGACAGTCAAAGGGATCTTTTAAAAACCGAAATCAGATGATGTTGCTTCCCTACTTAAAAGCCTCCGTTGGCTTTCCATTGCATCAAGAATACCCTCTCAGCACCTTACTGTGGCCAGCAAGGCCCTGGCAAGCTGACCCTAATACCCCACTCATCTTGTCCCTTCTGTGCCAGGAACACCCACCTCCTTGCTTGTTTCTCCACAGGGCCTTTGCACATGTGCAATGATTCAGGCTCCCAGACTTTCTCCGAGCTGGCCTCTCTGTTAATTTAAATCTCACATCAGATGTCATTTCCTCCAAGGGGCAGCCTTTCTCTGACTAAATTGGTATCCCCAACCCAAGTCTGAGTGATCCGTTTTGGAAGTAAATGAGATATATTGTTACTTACATAGAGAATTTTTGTGTGGTATGAACAAGAGCCATCAGAGTATTTTTGATTAGAGATTCTTGAATCTTCGTTGAGAATTGTCTGTAATCATTAAAATCCTTCTGTGCAAGTCTCTGTATGGGGAATAAGTATTAGTCTTGCTCTTTTTTAACTTAGCTGAGCACCTCTTGTGCAAATTTAATGAACACTTTAAAAAATGTATAATACAGTATATTAAGTTGTAGGCATACATTACATTAATATAAAATTTTAGAGGTCCATTGATGTTAATATTATAAATACAAGTTATTTATTGAAGTTTTTAATCACTAAGATTACTGCACATCATGATCGATTTTTTGAGAAAACTTGAATTTGATTTAAGTTATCAAATGACTTTTGCCTTGAAGAAGAAAGGTCTGTAGTTTAGGGTATATTTTTCCTTATATTTAATCTTTGTTTTTAGAATGAACTTTATGAAAAATATGTTATAGAAATAGTGCAGGAAAATTACCAGTTATTAACAAGATAAATGATAGGATTTATAATTCTGACCTTTGCAATAAAAGAAAAAAAGGAAAATCCATACTGAACTGTTGAAACTTCTTACAGCAGTCATTTGAGTAATAGTTTCCAAAAACAATGAAACTGAAAGTGTGTTTCACATTATACTGCCTATACCACATAGCAGGGGGAGAAATAGGAAATGCACTTAATGCACAAAATGAAAATTGAATATAAGTGTGAAACCTTGGCATTATTTTAGAAAACTCTTTAAATTAGATAAAATAGCCCAGAAAGTTAAAATACGGCCTCATTTTACTTCATGTGTGTTCCATTCTGCCCGAGGTCAGAAATGGCAGGGATGAAAATGTTTTTAGCCTTTGACCCCTTTCTGGATAGCTCTCCGAAGAAGAGAATAATCTAAATAGCTGATTCATGCACAGAGATGTTAATTGTGGCTTTGTTTATACTTCTGGAAAGTCAGGAAGCAACCAAATATCCAATGATGGAGAAATTAAGCAGAGTACAGAATATCCGTATAAGAAAGGATCTTATATCCACTGAAGTTAATTTTTGAAAGACTATTTAATGTTGTGGGAGAAAGCTGACACAATGATATAATGCTAAATTGAAGAAAAGGACATATTTATACGGTGTGATCTCAATTAGGCAAAGCCCAGTTTTCATAGGAGAAAACATATTAGTGGTTCATTCTGAGGAGTAATTGTTGCTAGCTTATATTTTCTAAGTTGTTTAGAAAAAGCACATATCACTTTATAATAGCAAAAACATTACAAAAAAATAAATTTAGTGGCTAACAAAATACTAAATGCTGAAGCTTATTGTGTTTTAGAGCTAGAGAGTAGTTGCAGAGATCACTTGGCCTGGGAGGTCATGACTAAGGGTTGTGATTGGTAGCGGAGTTGAAGAGTAGTTTCTCAGAAGGCCAAGTGGAGAGGAAGATTTCTTAGTGGTTTTGCTCTCGGTAAATTCCCAACGTGCTCAGTTCTGTCATTCACTGACTGCTACTTGCTGATCAGAAAGTCTGGCTGTCTGCCTTGTTTGTGACAAATATAAAATAGGAAGACAGGTAGTTATTACCTAATAAATATGATTTTTGGTAGCCAAAAATTTTAAACCATAAGGCAACAGTGAAAGATTCCTGACGGTATAAAGCAGGAACTGTTCTACATTGTTCTTCGCTCTTTGGGCGTCCATCTATGAATAGGGCATGAATCATTTTAGTTGGTCTCCCTCTGCATTACCTTTTAAATTAAATTAGAATAGAAAATATAGGGTGTATTATGTACATTAAGTATTCTTTAAATTTTTTTTTCAGGTATGTGTTTGTATGTACTGAATTGTAGATATAAAATGTGTTCGGCTTTAAAAAACTGATTTACAGTCAAAACAGTCAAAAGACTCTTGAGATGTAGATCAGTGGTTCTCAGTGTGGAACCAGCAGCGAGTTGCTAGGGAGCTTCTCAGGTGCACATCTCACCCCTCACCCAGAACTCCTGAATCAAAAATTCTTGGGCCCAGCACTCTGCGGTTTCATAAGTCCCCCCTGGTGATTCTGATGGGGACTTACATTTGAGAACCACTGTGCAAGGCTTGCTGTTCTAGATATCTAGTTCAGAGACTAACTCTGGCATCCCCTGGCGGCCAGTGAGAGATACAGAATTTCAGACCCCCACCTGGGCTGCTACACCCCAACCTGGGCCGCCTACCTACATCAGAATCCCTAAGCTCTCTGCGTAATTTGTACGCTCATATTAAAGGTTTATCCAAGGTTGAGAAGACTGACCTAAACCACATGTGACTTTGGAGGCTGAATTGGTAATGTCAGTGACTGAAAACAGCCTGTTTTACTCCCTCAAAGAGAGCAGCAGTGAGAAGGCGTCATGACGCGATGTTTAAGTATGCTTCATTTGTTTACAAATGTCCTGTATTGAACCAGCCAGGGTTAACCCGTCCAACCAAATGCATCAACTACAGTTAATGGCAACTGACCTCAATGACTTCAAGCAGATTTGAACCCCGCATTTTAGTAGAGCAAGCCTGTCATATTAACTTCTTCTGCTCTCTTTTAGGAATTTATCCAGGAGCTGCTCTGTCGGATAAGAGGCATGAGGAAACTGAGTCCTCCACAGAAGAAGCCTGTATAATTCTGGCACAGGGTGGACCCTCCCAGAGACGAAGAAGGGTCCTGGGATTTGGGCTTCATGCAGACATTTACTACAGAATAGTTGCCCTTATGAGAACCTTTTTTTGGGGGAGGGGGTGTCTATTAGACATTTATTCAAGAATGTTCCTTTTTTGTTTTAAAAGGGTTTGTTAGTGTCATATTTTAAGAGCAAGAATATCACGACTCTGGTTTCAGCCCAACCAGGGGGTCTCGAACCAGGCAGACATGTAAGAATGGGCTGGGCCAGGCACCATTTTCTTTGAGAAATCAGAAGCTTAACTACACAGGGATGATGGTTTTCTTACAGCTAGTTTGGTAATACTTTTCTTAAGTTGTATAATTGTCTTAGATGTTGAATTTCTTGTATATATCCACACACGACTAAGTCAAAATGTAGATGTGAGTTTTATTTTACATTGATGGGCTAAACTTGTGGTTTTTCCTTTTATTGGAGGTCACAGCACATGTATATTCAAGAGGCCACTAGATAGTCTTCATGTGGCTGCTCCTGACCTTCAACATTCACTTTATGCGCCAAAGTGAAAGAAGTCCGTGTGTCCGTTATTTTAATGAGCTACGCCACAAAAAGTCGAGTTGGTCAAGGGCTTAATTCATGGACTTTATATTATTTCATTAATTGGGATGCTTTGCCAGGTCACGTACTTATTGCCTCGTTTGTGGTATTTTAAAGTTTTATGAACCCTTAATTTGAAGAACTATTCAGATGTCTAGAGAAATGCCCATGCCGAGTGGTGTTTTACAATGGAAAAAGGAAGCACTGTGTAGCAATTCATTCTCTGCTTTCAACCAAATACTGTGTATTATTCTCTCTCCATGAAAGCAGGTCATAAGGAAGTTAGCAAATTAGATATCTTCCTCCTTAGAAGTAGATCTGGTCACTTCTGTGCCTGGACAGCATTAGACCAGAGCAGGTGACCTGAGCGTTGAACACTGTAGAGGTGAGAAAGCCTCACCTTCTCTCAAGAAAGTCAATATAGGAGCATTTGCTGGTTCAGAAGCGGGGGTGGGATGGAGATCGCATTTCCGGCTTCTCTCATTGGCATGTGGTGGCGATTCTGGCTCCTGGCCCTAATTATGCACCCCAGTATCCCTGCTTGGAGCTCGGAAGGTGTGGGGCGCCTGCGCTTCTCTGTTATATATCAGCTCCTGGAGAAGGATCAACATCAGATGGATGTGGGCTGGGTCAAAGGTCAGAGTAGAAACTCTTCCTTCCCCCCAGGGGGCCTCCACCGCCTCCCCACAGAAGCCCCACCTACTGTAAGATGTCTCCAGGTGGCCCTGTCAGAGGACAGGGGTCAGACATTTTATATCAAGGGTGCTCTGAACATATTTTATTTTTTAAAAGAAGTATGTGAATTTTATGTATACTGGCAAGCTTTCAAAAATGTATTTAATTTTGTAATGTTTACCAATGATTTATTTACAAGCTATTTACTCAAATAAATGGAACTGCTTACAACTCTGCATACATGTTTCACTGCAAAACACGTTGAAATGATCGTTTTACTCTGAGAGGCGTTCTGCAGCCAGGGGTACCAAGCACTTCTATCTGGCTTTTTGCTTCCAAGGTATTTTCAGGCATTTGATCCTGGTTCTCTCCTGATGAAAGCTGAGTTGCTTTCACACACTCCTGGGCCGGGAAGGAAACAGAAGATGAACTCAGTGCGCTGGGTCCTGCCTGGCCTCTATTCCCACCCTCTCTCAGGCTGTGTGATGTGCCTTTAATTAAAATTCCCTTTTCTCCGTCTGATATAAATTCTCAAGAAAATTAGAAATTAATCAGATATTCTAATTATTGTTAGAATGCCATGGACCCTATAAACAGAAAAATACCGGATTTGCAGGATTTCCATGAGGCCTGACCTGCCCGAGTGATGGGCTGATGAAGCAAGAGGTCTCTGATCCTGCCACATCATACTCTCTCTCCCTCCCTCACCAAGGGCCTGGCGGACCCCACCTGAGCACTCAAGCCACAAGCTTAGACCTCTGTGACTCTCCGTTTCTGCCCTCAACATGCCCTCACCCACCAAGCCCTTCCTTTGCGAATACCTCTCAGATCAGCCCCTTGTTAAATTTTGCCTTGATTTCTGCAACCGTCTTGGAATTCTCCGGGTCCAGTCTTGCCTCCTTCTGATCTGTTTTGCACCCAGTAGCCAGAACAATCTTTCTGAAAGACAGCTCTGTCCCCCAACACCCTACTTAAAACCCAAACTCCTCTGCATCCCTTACAAGGAATTGGTTTCTGCCTCTCCTGCTTCGTCTTCGTCTTCCACTAATATCCAGTCCTACGGAATAACTGGGGCCTTGGGAACATGTGTAATTTCTCATCTAAGGCTTTGCAAAAACTGTTGCCTCAGCCTAGAATACTTTCACCATCAATAGGCTGTATCTGGAACGCTGGTTTAGACCCCCTCCTAAGTGTGTCCAGAGCTCCTACTATTTATCCCATCACATTGCGTACCCGCAGTATTAACACTGTCTATTCACCTCCTTGTGTCTTCTCTTAGACTCTTGGATCCTTGAGCTTCACGCTGCATCTTATAAATCAAGCACCTGGTCCTGAACTTGGCCCATGAAAGAGATCAATACGCGTTTATTAACTGAATACATATGATAAAAGGTTCTTCAAGAAAACTCAACTGTTTCTTTCCTGGCTGGAATAGTGGTTCTTAGGCCTGAATGTGCATTTGGATCACCTGGGAAGCTTTAAAAATAAGTTCTGATCAATTTAATCAGAATCTGAAGGAAAGACCTTAGGCATTTTTTCCCCCAAGCTCCTAGCTTGAGCACCAGCTAGGCTATTGGATCATTCTTGTGTAGATGAGTTTGATGTTATTGACCTCAGCTTGCCATGTTTATGCTATTATAGCTAATGTGGCATTCGCACATTGACTGTTTCTCATTCTATCTTCTGCTGGAGAGGAATTACAGCCCAGCCCTAAGGGGAATGACTCTAAAATATCCAACTTCTAATTCAGTACTCACCTGAGCATTGAGAAATCTAAGTTAAAACTTTATCCACTTAACTGCAATCATAATAATAGTCCCCATTTATTCATCACTGTGCTAAGCGCTTACATGTCTTATCTCACCTAGTCCTGCTATTTATCTTTTTTTATTAATTTTTAAATGTTTATTTTTTTAAAATATTTTTAATTATTTCTGAGACAGAGAGAGACAGTGTGAACAGGGGAGGGTCAGAGAAAGAGGGAGACACAGAACCTGAAACAGGCTCTAGGCTCTGAGCTAGTCGTCAGCAGAGAGCCCGACGAGGGGCTCAAACCCACGAACCGTGAGATCATGACCTGAGCCGAAGTTGGAGGCTTAACCGACTGAGCCACCCAGGTGCCCCCAATGTTTGTTTATTTTTGAGAGAGAGAGAGAGCGCGAGCGCACAAGCAGGGGAGGGGCAGAGAGCGAGAGGGAGACACAGAATTTGAAACAGGCTCCAGGCTGAGTTGTCAGCACAGAACCCGATGCGTGGCTCGATCCCACAAACCGCAAGATCATGACCGGAGCTGAAGTCGGGCGCTTACCCAACTGAGCCACCCAGGTGGCCCGGTCCTGACATTCATCTTTTGGGGCAGATTGCATTCTCCTCATTTTACAGAAGAGAAACTCAGCCACGTTGAAGAGTTTACCGGAGGTCACACGGTCACAGAGCTGACATTCAAACCCAGCTGTCTGACTCTACACCCCTTGACCATTAGGCTTTCCTGCCCCTTGCTGGGGGTTGCTCTCAGTTTCCCCCACAGGAGTGAAAGCTAGAAGCTGCATGTAAGCTGAGCCGAGCCCCCGAGCTGGGAGGCGGGGAGGGGAAGCTCTGTGGCGAGCAGGTGCTCAGCCACGCTCGGGATTTCCCTCGCTCCTGAGAACAGGGGCCCCCAGCCCCTGAGGGGTGGTGCAGCCGGACTCGGTGCCTCACCCCCTCCACTTTCAAGTCCCCTCGCCTTCCCCCCTGACAAAAATCTCCTGGCCTTGGCCTTGGCCTTGGCAGCTGGGCACGGAGGACTTCCCATCACTTCCCAGAGGAAGGAAAATTGAGGGAAAGAACGGTTCAAGGATAAGGATTTTCCATCTCTGCAAAACATAGATACCCGATGTTCATTTACTGCCTAAAATCCCCATAAAAGCTTGTGTGCTGTTGGGCCATGAAACTTCCCCTTTCATGGCCCAGGTGACGCTGCCAGTGGTGGTCAGACACTTGCCCCAGGGCTTCGTGCTCGGTTCTGCTCCCACCCAGCCCGCTGAGACTGAGTTTGCCATTCTCTCTGCGGTCGCTCTGGTTGTCCCTCAGCAAGACGCCTGGCCCTGAGCCAGCCTCCGGGGTGACAGCTTGGGGAAAGGCAGGCCCCATGGCTGCGGGACACCTCTCTATTCTCACCTATTCTCACATCATTTTTGCTTCTGAGTCAAAGACCGGGGGATTCCCTCCACTTCTCAGGAAAATGTCCCTGAATGCAGCCACTTTGAAGGGGCTGTCTCCCCACCCCCACCCCCATTGCCTCCTCCTTTTCCCGACTTTGGTCACTAGACTCAGGACCCTCCAATGCTATAAAAGGCTTAAGGGCACCTGGTGGGAAGTAGACGCTGTCGATGTAGTACCAGGAACAAGGTGTCAAGGGAGGGGAAGAACCCCTTGTCTGTGGTCGATCTAAAAAAAACAAAAGAATTCAGTGTATTTGGTAATTGGAACTTTGTGAAAGCCATTTTCAAATTGGACGCAGATAGGAATACCAGTAGAAGAGTTTCCTCTTCTTGAATTTATTTTACCCGCAATGATCCTGCAGAGTTATGACCAAGAACTAGTGCTATTTCCTTTGGGATTTGGGATATCACTTACTGTGTGTATGTACTTTGCCTGTGAAAAATTGGGTGGCTTCTCACAGTCATCTATGAGTCAGACCTATCCAGATTTCACGAAGTTCCTTCTACCCCTATTCGGACACAGCTACCAGAAATGTTTCACTTTCTCAGTGTTCTTAGGCAGCTGTGATGTATGTTGACTGAGGATGAATTGTTTTTGTAAGACTGAACCGCTCACCACTTCTCTCGGCTCTGTGGGTGTTCCCATGACAACACAAGAGACAGGCATTTCAAAAGATTACTGGTATTAAAACGACTACAGATTAGGTCCTGGAAATCTGGTTTTCTGGTGCTTTCATTGGATCCATTGGATAAAAAAGACCAGACTTATCTCTGGTATAGAGAGATATACTTCAGGCTCTTTAATTAGACAGTTAAGTGACTCTGCTGGATGGCCTTCTTTGGGCTTACCTCGTTCTGAGAGATTCTAGGGGTAGGTAGTCCTCACGAGTATATGAGGGTAAAGAGAAATGCACTTTGAACATCATGGCTATAAAGACCTGATCTCATTTATATACATATTTTAAATTCAGTTTTATAGTTGGTGGAAGACAACTCTACACAGATCTCTTATGTTTCTGCATGTTTTCATTAACATCAGTATTGGAAGTAGAGATAAGTTTCTCCCTCTAGAGCAAAGAGCAGGTAGACTTCTGCCTGTTACAAAAGATGTTTCAGTTCAGAATTTTGTCTCCTATAATACAACCCACGGCAGGTACAACGATCACTTAGCCTTCTTTGCAAACGCCTGTGGAAATTGGCTCTGGAGAAATTGACACCAAAAAGTGTTGCTACTCTGGCTACTGCTATTGTTGTGAATAACAAATTGTCTTTTCTCTCTGAGTGTCAAGTCTGGTGCATTCATGAAACTGTGGCAGGCTAACTTGCCAGCCACAGGAGGGTCAAATCTGAGACCCTATGCAAGTCTAGACAATGGTCATTCTTCTTGGTCTCTTTCAGTATGACTTGTATCACTTTTATAACTAGTAGGTACCTTCTTATATTTAGACCCTAATTTGATGAATCACTTTCAACCAGGTAGGGTCAGGAGTTTCTTTTAAAGAGATTTCATGCCTGCAAATGGTTGTTCTGGAGATAGAATTTACTTTCATAAGAGCCCCTTTCTCTCTTCCTCCTTGTTAGCAACAGAAAGGGAATGCTGTCTGGTGCAGGGCAGGGAAATGGGCCGATGGAAGAGAGGCACACCTGCTTCCCAGAAAAATGGCACTGTAGAGCGAAATGGAGAAGACCAGCAAATGGCAGTTCCTGCCTCAAATCTTCCTCTTAAATATGAGCCTAAGTAAAATGAGCAGCACATTATCTCTTGCTATTTTGAAGTTCCCAAATTAAACTCCCAGAGCACTTTTGTGACCGTAATTTATTTGGGCATTACAGTCCACCCAGTCGTTCATGAAACCAAAAATAGAACATGAGCTCATGGAATATCTGCTGCTACCAGATTGGCTCTTGTCAGTTCGCAGGGTGATTCACAGTGTAATCCAACACACCCTCTGGGTCACGAGTTGCTTGAGAGTAAGTGATTTACTGTCGGGATTTTCTAGTGTTAGTAGCAGGGAAATGGTCCCTTGCTGTTGATTAGATTAACAAAAGGGGCCATTACTGGCAACCGCCCCCCTCCCCTTTCTGATTGCTGTGGATATGGAGAAAGGAACATTTATCTTTTTAAAAAAATTTTTTAATGTTTATTTGTTTTTTGAAAGAGAGAGAGTGTGAGTGGGGGAGGGGTAGAGAGAGGGAGACACAGAATCCAAAGCAGGCTCCGAGCTCTATGCTGTCAGCATGGAGCCCGATGTGGGTCTCAGACCCATGAACCATGAGATCGTGACCTGAGCCAAAGTCGGACAGTTAACCGACTGAGCCACCCGGGCACCCTGGATCATTTATCTTTTAAAAAAAAAGAATTTCTATAGCACTTAACATGGAACCTTACTCTTTTTAGCTGTAATCCCCAACAGGGGTGCCCAAAATGTGCAATCTATAGTGTAGGTTTGCATCACTTTAAAAGAACACCCCAAAACCCCAGAGAATTACCTCTTTCTGAAATTGGTGATGAGTGAGAAGTTAAATAAAACCTCCCAAACTGTTCGGAAAAAAAAAAAAAAAGAAAAGAAAGGCATAGTTTTTTTTTTCCACTCTTGAATCATATTTTCTGTTCCAAACATGTGTGCTGAGGACTCTTTGCCAATATCTTTAAGCTAAGTGTTCCTATAGCTTCAGCTCGTGTAGGCTTAGGGGGTCCTCAAAAACCCTGAAACTTTGCAGGAGAGAGAGAGAACAGACTGAGACAGAGCCACACACAGTGCAACAAAGAGAGCTCATGTGTTGGCACACTCAGAGAGAGTGCCAGAAAGAGGAAGGACACAGAAGTGGCGGAGAGGCATGAATGGTTTGGAGAGGAAAGGGTCTATGCTACCACTGGTTCTCAAAATGTCCATCCCTAGAACTGGTGAAGAACCAGGGCCGGGGACTCTGGAGGCCACAGCCATGCAGGGAGCCGGGTTGCCAGGTGTCTGTCCTAGAATAGCTGGTGGCAAGCCCAGCCTCCCCTCCTTGGCCTCGTTCCCCAGTCTCCTGGATTGGGATCCGATCCAATCTGCTTCCTGGATATCCCTGCCTGGATTTTCCAACCTCCTTCCTCCCCACCTCATGCTCAGATGCTCCACTTTGCTGAATTCCTTCCATGGATGATAGAATCTCCCAGGGCTGCTGCCCCAGGAGCAAGTTCAGCCTGCCTGGCAGAGAAGCCTGGAAGGGAGCTGGTCCCACACCCCCAAACGGACATACACTGGCTTGTTCAGGGAGGTAGATTTCAGGTGTCTTTCCTCTTCTGCTTTCCATGACTGGTTCTGTGCATGGGTTCCCATGATCACAAGCCTTTCGAGTAGATTCACCTCTAACATGCCCAGCTTCACAGTCTATTTCTTTTCTTTTCTTTTTGGCAATTTTATCTTCTATACTAAAATATACATAACACAAAATGTAGCATTTCAGCCATTTTCGAGTGTACAGTTCTGTGGCATTAAGTACATTCACATTATTGGGCATCCATCGGTGACCATCCATCTCCATAACTTTTTCAACTCCTCCAACTGAAATTCTCTGCCCATTAAATAGTAACTTCCCATCCCCCCTTCCCTCACCCCCAGCTAAGCACCAAAGTAGTTTCGATCACTCTGAGACTGCCTACACCAGGCACAACTTATAAGTGGAATCTCATAATTGTCCTCTGGCTTATTTCACTAAGCATAATATCTTCAAGATTCATCCATGTTGTGGGGCACATGGGTGGCCCCGTAGGTTAAATATCCGACTCTTGATTTCTGCTCAGGTCATGATCTCACAGTTCCTGAGTTCCAGCCCCACGTCGGGCTCTGTGCTATGTCAGCAAGGAGGCTGCTTGGAATTCTCTCTCCCTCTCTCTCTGCCTCTACCCCACTCACGCTCTCTCTTCTCTCTCTCACTCAAAATAAAGAAATCAGCAAAAACATTTATACATATAAAAAAAGTTTCATCCATGTTGTGGCACGTGTCAGAATTTTTTCCCCCTCTTTCAGATTCACAGTCTATTTCAATTGCCAACACCATTGCCTAACCAGTGCACGCTGTGTGTGAAAGGGCACCTGCAGAGAGATCTCGCCACACCCCAACCTCTGCACCCACTCACCTCTGCAATCTTGTTTAGGTTATCAAGCAAATTTGATAGACAAGCATGTGAATACTGGTAAACAGTCCCTGGGGGGGAAAAGGAAAAGAAGGTAAGAATAATACCTTGTCCCTTGACAAACCACTTCCTTTGTACATCATTTTTGTTGTTTCCATAGGTGTGCAAAGGAAGAAAGCTATTGTGTTATATTTGGGCTGGGAATTTAAATTCTATAAAATATTTTATGCCTTCTACTAGGCTCTTAACTGTTTTTGCTCATGTTTTATCATGAGTCTCATTTAATCCAAAGTGCTGCTCCCTAATTTATGGTCTTGATATGCCAAAAGTACTAAAGGTACTTCTTTTTAAACTTTTTAAAAAATTTATTTATTTATTATTATTGAGAGAGAGAGAGAGAGAGAGAGAGAGAGAGAGCAGAAACGGGGGAGAGGCAGAGAGGGAGACACAGCATCCGAAGCAGGCTCCAGGCTCCAAGCTGTCAGCACAGAGCCTGATTCAGGGCTCCAACTCACGAACCATGAGATCATGACCTGACTTGAAGTCAGACACTTAACTAACTGAGCCACCCAGGTGTCCCAAGGTACTTTTTAATGCTACTACACAGAGCAGTTGCATATATAACGTTAGCAGTAGGAATTGCCCCATCTAAGTACTTGCTTACCCTTCTACCACCTGGGATTCAGAATGACTCATCCGCCCATAGTGTGAACCAGAAAAAGCCATGTCTCTAATAAGCCCTGGAGCCTGAAGGCAGAAGCTCCGAAAGAGCTGGAACTCCCACTGTTGCCAACAGTAAGTATCAAATTTAATGTGCATTCAGTGATGACTGTCCAGAGAAGAACAAGCAGAAATCAAGAGGCTTTCAAACCATAACCAATAACCAACCCAATATCTCCTTCAGATACTAACTTCATTACTAAGGGAGCCATAATTTTCATGTTGTCAGTCAGTTTTCGCAAAAGTCCTTGGAGGTTATTCATTGGTCATCAGGAAAGTCAATGTTAATGTCTGCTGTGGATTAGGGAAGGATGCTTTGTGACTAACTTTTCGGACGCTTCTATTGAATTGGCTGAGACTGGAAGTTTCATTGGGTTCCACTTAAGGCTCCATAAAAGCTTTTAAATTACCTGTAGGTGTCAGAGTGAATTGTCTCCCCAAGAAGGTGGACAGAGCTTGCCCCCTCTACCACATACCAGGTTTTTACAGTAATGCTGCGGCTCTCTCTGTCCTCCTCCTGATGGTGGCCCAGAGGCTAAGCTCTGTGTTCTGTATTTCGAAAGAAAGAATCCTCTAGGGAACAGGCTTAGAGTTCGTAGAGTTGGTGAGGTAGCAGACACCAGCTGCTATGGGAGGTCTCGTGCCCTGCCCCCATCCTCTAGAATACTGCCGTCCCCCGACCATGTCAGTGCCAGGGGCCTGGTGATTGGACATCCAGTCTCCCTCAAGTTTCCCCACACATACCCCTGGTAGGAGCCTTAAACTGTAATCATCTTTGCTTTTGTCCAACTCCTTATTGAGAGGGAGGGCCTGGGTATGTGAGGCTGCATGGGCTAGTTAGGGCCTGGGTATGTGAGGCTGCATGGGCTAGGTAGGGAATGGGGACCGCCAATGGCCATTTGAATGTCATAGGCTGCTTACAAACACCTTTCAGTCATCTGCAGCAGCCCTGTGATGTGAGCAGCGGGAGGTTCCATTTACAATTAGGAGCCGAGCCAAGAGAACGTCAAACTCTTTCCCAAAAAAATGAGCAGGGTAGGCAATATAAACTGATGCCATACTTTAGGAGGGCAACCTAGAAATATTTATTAAGGGGCACCTGGGTGGCTCTGTCAGTTGAGTGTCCGACCCTTGATTTTGGCTCAGATCATGACCCCAGGGTGGTGAGATCGAGCTCCGCAACTCAACTCTGTGCTGAGCATGGAGCCTGCTTAAGATTCTCTCTGTCCCGGGGCGCCTGGGTGGCTTAGTCTGTTAAGCGTCCGACTTTCGCTTAGGTCATGATCTCGTGGTTCGTGGGTTTGAGCCCCGCGTCGGGCTCTGTGCTGACTGCCAGCTCAGGGCCTAGAGCCTGTTTCAGAGTCTGTGACTCCCTCTCTCTCTGACCCTCCCCTGCTCACACTCTCTCTCTCTCTCTCTCTCTCCTAGAAATAAATAAAACATTAAAAAAAAAAAGGTTCTCCCTGTCCCTCTCCTTTGTGCCCCTCCCCCTTCATGCAAGCGCTCTCTCAAAAAAAGAATAGAAGTATTTATTAGAATATAACATGTTAATATATTTTGCTTCAACAGGTATACTTTTAAAAATGTAACTAATACATGTGCAGATATACATGTACAGTTTCTTTATTATAGTGTTTTTGTAATAGAGAAAAATGGAAACCAATTCATGCCTGTCAATAAACATTATGTGGTTTTAAGAAGAATGATACATCAGCATGGTGTTGGTTATCAAGCGAGCAAAGGAAACTATAGCAAAGGATTTAATGTAATCTCATTTTTTAATTAAAAATTTTTAATGTTTATTTTTGAGGGGGGGAGAGAGGGAGAGTGGGGGAGGGGCAGAGAGATGGAGACACAGAATCTGAAGCAGGCTCCAGGCTCCCAGCCATCAGCACAGAGCCCAACGCAGGGCTCCAACTCATGAGCTGTGAGAGCATGACCTGAGCTGAAGTTGGACTGAGCCACCCAGGTGCTCCAGTGCAATCCCATTTTTAAAAAGCAGTATATACGTATGATTATATACATTTTAAAAAGTAGAAGAATACTTTGTCATCAATAGTTATCTTGGGGTAAGAATATAGGGTCAGGTATTACCAGTTACTGTTGATTACATTTCTGTGGTGTTTGAGAATGGAATAAGATACCTTTGTTCCAGGCGCCTCGCCCAGTGCCTCTGTGAACCTCGCACCTAAGTCCGGGGCTGGTCGAGCATGGTCCTCACTGCCTAGACTGTGTGCTTGGGCCTTGGTGACTGCACAGAGGGTCTGGAAGTTTCCAACAGGCCCTGGCCGAGGTTTAGCCAGAGGTCTTTTTCTCTGACAGAAGAGGCTGACGGTCAATCAGAGCCTAGTTTCTTGATCCTCAAAGGGCTCTGTGGGGAGTGTGAACAAACAGCACAAAAATAGTATCCAGCTCCAGCAGGAAAGCTGAGGGCAGACCCTGAGAGTGCAGGGGGTAAAACTCATCCCTAAAGACATGGTGAAGGGGCGCCTGGGGGGCTCAGTCAGTTGAGCGTCCGGCTTTGGCTCAGGTCATGATCTTACGGTTTGTGGGTTCGAGCCCCGCGTCGGGCTCTGTGCTGACAGCTCAGATCCTGGAGCCTGTTTCAGACTCTGTGTCTCCCTCTCTCTCTGCTCCTCCCCTGCTCATACTGTCTCTCTCTCTCTCTCTCTCAGAAATAAATAAAACATTAAAAAAGAAATTAAAAAAAGACATGTTGAAGAACTGGGGCGAGGGGGCGGGGGTTATTTTTTGCTCCCAGAATGGTCTGTAGCAGCGGTGGCTAGAGCAGGACCATGATGGCTCCTGCACTGTTTATCTTGGGTAAGTCCGTGCAGCAGCGCGCCTCCAGCCTCTGTGTGTTCCCAGCCTGTCAGCGCCCACGACTACGTGCTGTATGTGGAGAGAAACCCTCTCCGGCTCAAGCTTTCACCCAGGGCTGCTGTCATCATCGCCAACCCTTCCCCGAGCAAGTGATGGCGACATCAGCTACCTTTCACTGAGTCCTCCCTACGCTGATGCATTTGGATACAAGCTGTACTTGCCTCATGAAGCCGCTGTGGTCCCCGTTACACAGATAAGGAAACTGAGGCTGGGAGAGGTTAAATAGCCTGAGGCCATACAGCCAGGGGACGCTAAAGATTCCAGCTCAAGGTTGGCCATCTGAGTACAAAACCAATTCTGCTCAACCGTGTGTAGTTTGTAGTTATAAATGGAACCAAGATTCCAAGCGGACAGTTCCCTGGGCTGGGAAGCAGGAGCCATCGTGTGCTTTGGCTCCCATCTTGTGATATCGGCCTCTCCAAAGTATGGGCATCTCTCAGTATTGAAAATTAAAAATAGCAAAACTAAGCGTATACTGAGGTAGGCTGTGGGCGCTGGATTAAGCAGTCTGTGATTTGTGTTTGTCGATACGAATATTTCCTTCACAAGGCACTTCACACAGTGCAAATATGGCAGAGAAGGGCCTGGTTCAGAAGAATACCCTAGTGGCTGTGAGATAGAGACCTGCAAGGGAGTGGGTGGGGAAGGGCCTGGTCTTTATTGGGATTTTCCTGTGGGCCTCAGGTGGGCTCCGGGAGGTCGACAGAGTGAGAAGAACATCTGGATCTGTCACAATCCAGCCTGGTGTCCTCGGGCGAGTGATTCGGCCCAGGCATAGAAGGGAGCAAACAAGCGATAATACGAAAAGGTCTAGCACCAGATAAACACCTGCAGAAGCAAAGTATATGTTCATCCGATTGGAAGCTTGAGAGGCTGCAAAGATGCAATGCCAATCACTCTCTTGCCCAGCAGCACTGGGCTTGAAATGAGGCCTGCACGCCGCTCACTTTCTGTGTGATTTTCAGCACTCTTAGGGTCCTGCCCCTTGCTTTCTTTACCTATAAAGTGGGGCAATCACAGCATTAGATTTTGCATGTGTAAGCCCATTATACACAAAGTGCCTTATTCCTATTCTACAATTAGGAAGATACTGTATGGAGCTACTTAGAATACTTTTCTTGCTCATTTTTGATTTAAAAAATAATGATCTTTGGGGCGCCTGGGTGGCTCAGTGGGTTGGGCATCCGGCTTCGGCTTAGGTCATGATCTCACAGTCTGTGGGTTCGAGCCCTGTGTCGGGCTCTGTGCTGACAGCTCAGAGCCTAGAGCCTGTTTCGGATTCTGTGTCTCCCTTTCTCTCTACCCCTCCCCCACTTGCTCTCAGTCTCTCAAAATAAAAAATAAAAGACATTAAAAAAAATGATCACTACCCTTAAGACCCTTGTGTTTTCTTCTCCCTTTTGCTTCTTGGTCAGTTCCCATGGTTTGTCTGATTTTGCTAAACCAGGGGAAGCTCAGCGGCGTTGAGAGTGCATGTTAAGTCTTCAAGGCCATAATCAGGAGGTGTTTCTGGAAGTAACACTGGATGGAGCACCTGCCCACAAGGTACAAGCGTCTGTAACCACAGAATTCTCAGGCTCTAGAACCCTGTAGTTAGACGTTTAGATGACCTTAGATGTCTGCATATTAGACTTTCTACTTTTTGAAAAAAAATTTTAATGTTTATTATTTACTTTCAAGAGAGAAAGAGACAGAATGTGAGCGGGGGAGGTGCAGGGATGGAGACAGATTCCGAAGCAGGCTTCAGGCTCTGAGCCATCAGCACAGAACCTGACATGGGGCTCGAACCCACAAACCGTGAGATCATGGCAGCAGCTGAACAAGAATCCTAAATCCAATAGCCATCCCGGTGGGCCAAATTCCAAGTGGGAAATGGCCCTCTGCGATTCAAAGAAGGAGAGATGCATCTAACGAGGCACACCTGTTTTCCCCCAGCATTTCTCAGGGCCAGTGTTCTTAAATCAAGGACAAGGTTATGGAATATCATCTTTAATTAAACTTGCAGTCAGTCCCTCTAGGGCTCTGTGCTGTGTTCACCTCTTGAATTATATACTCCAATTAGCAGAGACCTCCCTCTGGCCTCGAGGTTTTATTTGCAGGTCTCTCCTCTCTCTGGCAGCTCCAGTTTCTGGAAGCGTCATCTGCAGGATTTCTTTCCTGCTGCCTCAGCTTGCATTCTTTCCTCTCCCAGCAAGCCGTGGCTG
>NW_027532015.1:2764939-2813996 GCF_008692635.1 Crocuta crocuta | reverse complement strand
AATTTGTCCCCAACTGTCCACAGTATTTTAATGAAGATATAGTGAAGCATTTCTAGAAGGAAGGAACTTCTCTTTTTAGCCAGAAAGTCTCAGGGGTAAAACGATTTTTAGGAGAAGAGGAGCCTTCTCAATTAAGCGGGGACCCTGCTGACTTTTCCTCCTAAAATTAGAAAAATCCAGTTGATTTAAAAAATCCTGATCACTCAATTAATCACTGGAAAAGGAACCAGAAAATATGGAGTTTTCTTTCATGTGACCCACATATTAACCCTAAAAGACTTTGGCTTCCTGGAATATCTCTTAGGAAGATCAGCAGTAATTTTTTTAAAGCCATTATAATAAATTATTTCTGGTGTGCAGAAAAATCTAGGGAGTGGTACCAAAATACTGCTTGGTCTTTGTCTATTGCAATCTATCATTTGTCTATTTATCTACTTGTAATTCTAGATAAAGTCGAAGCCCTGGGAGACCCATGCCTCTCCATCTGTACAGGCAGCTATTAACCTGATATTTATCCTTCCCACCATGTCTTCATAGTTTCACTACTTACGGAAGTTCCATAAACATTACTACATTAAAAACTTCATGCAAATAGTATCATACTCCATTTCTCTATCTGCAACATGCTTTTTACATGTGAGAATTTCTGTCTTAATAGTTGTGGCCACTACATTTATTCTAAGGGAGGTGTCCATTTGCTCGTGGATTTAGGTCAGCTCTGATTTCTAGGGATTACGAACAATGCTATGATGGGCGATGGGCTTGTCACAAATGGGGGTCTGTATGTGTGATTGTCCGCAGGTGAAATGATCAGACGAGTTTGGAAAACTCCAGAGCAAACTTTTCAAGCTTTTTCTGGAAAGGACCAGATCATACATATTTTAAGCCCTATGGGCCACAGAGCTTTTTTTCCCCTCCTTTAAGTTTATTTATTTATTTTAAGAGAGAGAGCATGCAAGCAAGGGAGGGGCAGAGGGAGAGAATCTCAAGCAGGCTCCATGCTGTCAGCACAGAGCCCGACATGGGGCTCAAACTTACACACCGTGAGAGCATGACCTTAACTGACTGAGCCACCCAGGCGCCTCTGTGGATCACTGAGCTTTTGACAGGCTCTGCCACGTCATCTGTCCCTACCACCACCTTCTTTATAACCTTGTAAAAACGTAAAAACCCTCTTTGACTCGAGAGCTGTGCCAGCTGGATTCAGCCCTCATGCTGGCCCAGTGGCCGGCCCTGGTCCGAAGACTGCTCGGAATAAGGCTGTCCATGCTTCTACACTTGCTAGATTTCATCAAATGCTCGAGGTGATTTTGGAGAAGTGCAAAAGCTGTCATCTTCCCTTTTTGCCCAATAGTCCATGATGACTGACTACCTCCTTCCCTTTCTTCCTTCCTCCTGACATGTTGCTTGCACAAACATTTATCATTTCTTTATACTAGGGAACTTCTTGCTTGCACTCAGATGTTTATCGCTTATGTTTGAAGAAATCTCTAGAATTCTTATAGAGTGAGGCTTACCCCACTTCCAGGACCCTGAGTGTGGCCTGGTCAGGGGTGCGGCATGGGAGCCGTCTCCTGCCTCTGGGAGGCAGAGCTCAGGAGCAGATGCTGCTATGGGCACAAATGGCACTGGCGTTGCTCATTGGAAACACAGCCATAAATGTGCTCGTGCTATCTGGCGTACTTAATGGTGCATACTGATTAAGGCTTTTGATTTTTATGACACTCTTGGGGGGGAACATATGGGGAATGGAGGTAATCCTGGAAGACAAAGAAAATATTAACACACAACAGTCTTGAAAATATAAAAATATGACAAGTCCTGAGGAGCCGAGTATGAGATCAATGTTTATGATGAAAATGCAGGGTAAGGAGTTTAGAGAAAAATGAAGAAATCCTAGGCGGTGCAGAGTGGGGCTTCGAACAAGCTCACACCAGTCATGCTTGACACGTGTTAAAGTTAGAATTATAATATTAGAAGAATGGGTTGGCTCCGTTGAATCTGAGAAGAAAGTATTTTGTTCTCAGAAAGTCTGTTGGCCTGGATGAGAGCTGGCATCACGGAAGACCTGGGAAATTCTAAATGGCCCTGTGACCCTATAGGTGCAGCATCACCTGGTTTTGTGAAGGACATGGAAAGAGAGGCGGTTGAGATGGAGGCTTCGGGAAGGCTGGGATGGCAGCTGCCAAGCTCTCGGCAACCCACGGGGGTGGAGGAACAAAGGGAAAGTCACCAGAGGCAACCAGGGGGAGCTTCGCAAAACCCAGCAGTTTGGCCTCCGGTGTGGACAGGGAGGTGACTGGAGCGATCCCAGACACGGCCAGGAGAGGCATTTGCCAAAACTGTTTGGCAGTTTTGCAGCCGGCTTGTCCACACTCTTCCACCTGGCCCCCCTGCCCAGGAAGGGACGCTGGCTCACAAGCACGACACTGTGCACACTGTGCGTAGTCGCGCCCGCATTCCGCACTTCCCTCCCCGCTCTTGCCACTTCTTAGTCCACTAACCCACAAGGATGCCCCAGCTCGGTGGCATTCCTCCCAGGTGACACCAGGCCACCTGTGCAAATGCCACACACCCATCCGAAGGTCCATGGCTTGCTCTGGGTAGGTCAGGCCTTTCCCTCGACGCCTCTGACATCATATGGTGGCCTGCTCAGCGGTGCTTAGGGACACCCCACACAGGCTCTGTGTCGCCTGGGACACCAGAGACTGACGGATAGTCACGATGCCTGCTGGGTTTCCTGGTCGTGTTTCTCCTAAGAACTTGCCAGACTGATGGGAAAGAGCTTCCTCTGTCTCCAAGCCAACAGCGAGCGTACAGGTCCCGTCTGTCTTCTTCTGCAAGGACACTGCAAGGACAGCCCCGGTGGCAGGGTATTGATTACCTCCTCGAACTGACTCTTGGTGACCTCAGGGAAACACCATCTTTATTCATTCTGGCTGATACTGAGTGTCTTCCTTTGGTGTCCCGTTTTGAGGCCAATTTTGCAAAGTCTGAAAGCAAAGAAATAGTTTCTTACCCACGATAGGGTAAGAAATATGCCCTTAGAATTCAATAACTGGTATCAGTGTGGCATTTTAGTGTTTAAAATGTTGTTGGGGGCTGGGGGGGTGCCTGGGTGGCTCAGTTGGTTGAGCGTCCGACTTCAGCTCAGGTCATGATCTCACTGTTCATGGGTTCCAGCCCCGCGTCAGGCTCTGTGCCGACACCTCAGAGCCTGGAGCCTGATTCAGATTTTCTGTCTCTCTGTCTGTCTGTCTCTCTCAAAGATAAATAAACATTAAAAAAAAATTTTTTTTAAATGTGCTTTCATTTGATATTCACATCAACTCTATGAGGCAAGTAGGATTATTAAAAAAATATTCTTTTAATTGTTGCTTTATAGATGAGGGATTTAAAGGTTGCAGAGACTTTCTGAAGAGACTTTTAGGCCTTCCCAGAAATGTCTGAAGTTCCCAGAGCTGGCTCATGATGGATCTGGGACTCAGATCCAGATCTTCAACACTTAATCCTGTGATTTTCAAATATTGTTGCAGTCAGGGCCCTTTGGAGAAACAGAATCAACACCATACAAAAACACATGTGCTTTTATCTGTACATGCATAGGTGTCTATGCATTTAGACACGTGTGTGTGTGTGTGTGTGTGTGTGTGTATAATTTATCCTTTTAAGGAATTTATTTATGTGGTTATAGAGGCTGGCAAGTTCCAAATCTGTTGGACAGAACACAAGGCTGGGAACTCAAGTAAGAGTTAATGCTGTAGTTTTGAAGCAGAACTTCTCTTCTCCAGGAAACTTCAGTATTTTTTGTTTTGTTTTCTAAAAATTTTTAATGTTTATTTATATTTGAGAGAGAGAGGCAGAGCATGAGAGGGGAAGGGCAGAGAGAGAGGGAAACACAGAATCCAAAGCAGGCTCCAGGCTCTGAGCTGTCAGCACAGAGCTCTACGTGGGGCTAGAACTCATGAACCATGAGATCATGACCTGAGCCGAAGTTGGATGCTTAACAGACTGAGCCCCACCAGGTGTCCCTAATTTTTACTCTAAGGATCTTGAATGGATGGCTCTAATGGATCTGGTTGGATGAGATACACTCAGATTATCAAGGTTAATCTCCTTTATCTACCATCAACTGATTGCAGATAGTAACCACATCTATAAAATACCTTCTCGGCAATACCTAGATTAATATTTGATTAACTAACTGGGTACTATAGCCTGGACAATTTGATACATAAAACTAACCATCATGACCATATTATAGAAATCCTCCTACAATGTCTCCATTTTGTGGTGAGCAGAACTAAGATCTTAGCACAATGGAATGAAAATGAAACCCAGGGTTTGGGCAATGGCCTGTGCTTCCTAGACAGTGTTTCCCCTGCAGAAAAGGTCTGCATCAAGGTCAGCTTTGGATCCCCTGAACCCAGAATGGTGCCTGGCCATGGTAGGCCATCAGTAAGTATGTGCTAAAGGAATATATGTCAACCCACCTCGTTATCTCAGACAGGAAGAAAATGGAATTAATCATAACTTCTAAGCTGATGGCTTCCAGGTCGTTCTGGCTATAAGAGGTGTACTCTGGAGCTGGGCTGGCAAGGACTGAGTCAGAGCATTCCCACTCACTGACTGTGCCACCGTAGGCAAATAATTAAAGCTCTGTGACCATTCTCCTCATTTGAAAACTGGGAGTGATAATTGTATCTATTACATAGGGTTGTTGTGCAATTAAATGAACTAATGCATGTTAAGGGCTTAATGCAGTGCTTTGCACATGGAAATACCCAATAAATACTAGTTAGTATTTTTATTATTATTTACACATCAACCCTAAATTCTCTTGCTTGAGCCCCACATTCTTTCCCTGTAGGAGGTCCAGAGTTCTACAAATTCTTCTTCCTCAAGTATTTTCTAGATTCCTAGGTTGCTACTGCTTATTGTGCATATCAGAAGCAATATAACATTTTTAAATTTTATTAATGTTTATTTATTTTTGAGAGAGAGGGCCAGCAGAGGAGGGCAGAGAGAGACAGAGACGTAGAATCCAAAACAGGCTCCAGGCTCTGAGATGTCAGCACAGAGCCCGGTGTGGGGCTTGAACTCATGAACCATGAGATCATAACCCGAGCCGAAGTCAGACACATAACTGACTGAGCCACCCAGGCTCTCCAGTATGACATTTAAATAATGGATAAAATATTACCTTGTGGAAGAGGATCCCCCCCCAAATCAAAAGAATCAAAAGTAAGTTTAATACTTTTGTTTGCTTGGGTTGCCAGAGCAAAGTACCACAAACTGGATGTCTTAAAAAAAAAAGTATTCTCTCTTACTTAGTTCATTAGGCCAGAAGTCCAAGATCAAGGTGTTGGCAATGTTGTTTTCTCCTGAGGGGTGTGAATGAGAATATTTCCTAGCTTCTGGTAGCATCAGGTGTCCCCTAGCTTGTAGACAGCTGTCTTCTTCCTGTGTCTCTATGTTGTCATTGTCTTCTTTCTATGTCTGTCTGTCTTTGTGTCCAAATTTCCTCTTATAAGAATACCACTCATACTGAATTAGGGCCCACCCTAATGACTTTACCATACCTTGATCATTGGCAAATATGCTATTTCCAAATAAGGGCACATACAGGTACAGGGTGGGGGTTAAGATTTCAAAATCTTTTAAGGGGGACACAGTTCAACCTCAAAACCCAGCTTTCATATTGGGCTTATTGAATTGTAAGCTGTGTTTACACTCTTTCCCTGAGGCCATACCCTATAGCTAAAAAATAAATTGCTACTTCCAAACTGCACTGTGGTATCTGCCCCCAGACCCCAGCCAAATTGATGTTGGGGGCCACTGTGCTGTTATTTTAACATATACTGTGGTTATAGTTTAGCATCTTTTTTTTTTTTTTTTTTAGTTTAGTATCTTTTTTATAGTGTATCTGTTTATCTTTAGCTCATTTAGTTGGTGGGGCTAGTGTTGAAGGATGGGTTGGAATGAAAAATAGAAACAAAAAGCTATAACGAAGGCTGAGCATACATGATACACTACGCTATTAGCTTCAGAAGGAAGAGAGCTTGCTGAAATATTAGAGATAATGCGAGATAATTTCTTAAAGCATTACTACACGGTTCTTGATTTACATGCTGTGACAAGTTATTTCTCCCACACTATATTGATTCCCATGTAAGAATTAGTTTTGGTTATTCACGGCCTTTGGACCGAGTTCCTTCCGTGTAATGCTGCCGCCATGTACAAGTATAATACTGCGTGCTCTTCCCGCCCTTTTCACAAGTATCACCTAATTCATACAGATGTAGTATCACAAGATATCACCCTGAAGTATAGGGAAGGTGATTGTCCCCATGTGTTTTTACAGGTGCAGTGACTGAGATACAGAGAAGTGAGAGGCAGGGCCTGGTGATCCCATCCTGGATTCATTCCATGGCCACAGGAGGAAGATGGTGGCAAGAGACTGTAACACGCTACTGAGTTCAGACTAACAAGGAACTGGTTCTAAAGCTCTTGAGCAACATGGAAACATTCTTACTGCTGGAAAGATATGAAGTTGCCCAATGTTGAGTCATTCCGCTGAATACTATTTCTCCTTGAAGTGGAAATCAAATGCTTGATAGCGGATTGTCCTGGGGTCTCCTCCTTTCAAAAGCAATTGGCTGCAAATTAATTGCCTGACTGAAGTCAGCCTTGCTGTTAATGGAAGATCTAGCTGAATGGGGCCCGTCACTCGAGACAACACGGTCATCACTTGTTGGGAATAGCTGCTCCAGGCACCCTACAGCCTTGCACAAATAACTGTCTATCTTGTCATCATCTTCCCCCAGACAAGATCGGACACTCTCCCTTCCTGCTGCGCCTGTCTGGAGGGGACTAGATGCTCTTGGGCACAGAGAGACTTGGAAGCAGGGTGGTGATGAGCAAGGCCGATCAGGAGCCTGTCACGTGCTGGAAATTCTACTGGGTGAATTCACATGCTGGAGCTCAACCATGAATGATAGTAATGGCCACTATTTTCTGAGGGCCTACTATGGGCCAGCACAGCACTAAGCACTTCCCATATATTACTATTTTTTAATGTATATTTATTTACTTTGAAAGAGAGAGCATGACCAGGAAAGGGGCATAAAGAGAGGGAGAGAGAATCCCAAGCAGGCTCCACACTGCCAGCGCAGAGCCCGATGTGGGGCTTGAACCCACAGATCGTGAGGTCATGACCTGAGCCAAAACCGAGTTGGATGCCCCTCCCGTGTATTACTTCATTGAATCCTTATGACATCCCTGTGAGGCTGGTAGGAACTCTCACTATCCGTTTTCACAAATAAAGCTGAGCCTCAGGGTTGTTAGAGAACTTGCCCAGGAATCCAGCTAGAAGTAGGAAAGCTGGGGCATTAACCTAGTTGGTGTGACTTCAAAGCAAGCTCTTAATTAACAACACTATAAAAACATTGAGTGCTTTACAGTCTCTAGTGGGAGAGACAGGCAAGCCAGGCATTAAGATGTGATAAGGACTGGGATGAGGGCTGTGGAAACAGAATGAAAAGACACTGGCTGGGGTCTTGGGGAGGAATCATGGAAGCACTCCTTGCTTTAGGTTTCTAGCTGTGTGCCCTCATGGCATCCTGTGATGGTGAATTTTATGTGTCAACATGACTGGGCCAAGGGGTGCTTGGATATTAGGTCAAACATCACTCTGGGTATTTCTGCACAGGTGTTTTTAGACGAGGTTAGCCTTTAACTTGGTAGATTAAGTAAAGCAGATTGCCCTCCCCAGTGTGGGTGTGCCCCGCCCAGTCAGTTGAAGACCTGAACAGAAAAAAAAGGCTGATCCTCTCCCAAGTAAAGGCAAATTCCTTCTGTCTGACTGCCTTTGAACTAGAACTTCAGATTTTTTTCTGCCTTTGGATGAGAACTGAAACTCTGGCTCTTTCTGGATCTCTAGCCAGCTGGTCTTTGGCCTGCAACCACACCATTGGCTGTCCTGGTCGGCTTTCAGACTTGGACTGAAACATTATTGGCTCTCATGGATTTTTAGCTTGACGACACACCCTACAGATCTTAAGACTTGCCCACCTCTGTAATCATGTGAGCTAATTACTTCTAATAGATCTCTTCACACACACACACACACACACACACACACACACACACACATACACGCACACGCACACACATACATGCACACGTACACACATACATGCACACGCACACACATACATGCACACACACGCACACACATACACGCACACACATGCATACATGCACACGCACGCGCACACACGCACATGCACACACACGCACACACATACATGCACACACATGCACACACATGCACACACACACACACACATTCTACTGCCTATTGGTTCTGTTTCTCTGGAGAACCCTGAATACACACCCTGTCACTCCACATCTCAGCATCTTATTACTGCCTGTTTGTGTCTCTTCACTGGGACACAAACTCTGGGTTGGCGGGGACCAGGTCCGCTTATTCACTGCCGTATCCTCAGCACCTGGTATGGTGTGCGTAAGGTAAGTACTGCAGAATGCCTGTGGATTGACTGATGGAATGAATGAGGTGCTGAGACCCCAAAGATGAGTGGGGATGAGGCAGGAGAAGGTGATGGGGTTGGACACTGGAGAAGGCTGTTCTAGCAAGCATCTGGCTGAGAATGGGCACCGTGAGTCTCGGACATCAGTGATGTCAGCAGGGTTGGAGGCATCAGCAAGAGGCAGGAGGGGTGGAGGTGGATAGTCAGGTCACAATGAGCTTCACGTGCCCGTTAAGCTGTTTGGACTTTATCCAAATGGAGAACCAATGATGAATCTGAGGGTTTGGAATTTATCCTGCAGTATGACCTTGCCTGAGATATTAATGCCATCTGGGCCTCGGTTTTGCTAAGAATGGTTGGTTTTGTTTGTTTCTTTTTGTCATTTGACAAATGAGGGAACTAGCTGCCTACACTGATTCTGAGAACCTCCCCAGGGTAAGGGGAGGAGTGCTGGCAATCTGAAGGGGGCTGGAGGGCAGGGCCCGGTGTGCCTGCGTGGTTGGGTCCCACCTCGCCTCTGGTGTGTGAATACAACTCTGTGACTTCTTTCTGCTCTGAAGAGCAATTGTTGGCAGCAGGTGATAAATGAGTCTCCGGTGGCATCGAAGAGTTAGGGGATGCCTTCTCGGAGCACCCGACATCGAGGGACTTACTTCTGTCTTGGGAGCATCTAGATGAATAAATGATGACTAGGAAGTGTCCCTGGGAATGAATCCCAACAGCATGAGCAAGAGTCTCTGTGTTAAAAGCAAGGGCCTTTGAGTTCCGGGTTCAAAAACCTTGGACCCATTTAAGACCCATGTATCTCCATGTGCTGGTTGGTATTTATCCATGCTCATACTCTACACAGGTCAGCTGCCAACCACACCTTTTCATTGTTCAAATGTACTGCTCTGTATGGGGATGTATGAGCGGTGAGTAAACTAAATAAATACTGCAAAGCCTTCCAAATCCCTGTTTGTCCTCAGGGGAAACATCTTATTTTTCTGAGCTGGCTTTCCTGAATTATGGTGGGCGGAACAGCACGGACAATGTTTTGGTTTTGGTACTGGCATAATAGAACTATAGCAAATGCTTGGAAACTGCCAGTGGCTTGTGCAGCCTTAGCTGATGGGGATTGCAAGTGACAGGCTGGGGTTTTTAATTTGGGAGCATTCTTGGGAACTTAGACTCTGTTGTTACCCTTATGTGAGCATCAGGAGAATCCAACCTGACTCCTAGAATCCGAATGGGTACTTCAAAAGTCAAACTGATACCACCTAGGATGGAAATGCTACCAAATGAAGACAGAAAAGTATTGTCCAGCCTAAGGCAAGGTTTCTTTTTAAGTTTATCTATTTATTTTTTAGGGTAAGCTCTACATGCAATGTGGGACTCAAACTCACCACCCTGAGATCAAGAGTCACATGCTCTTCTGATTGAGCCAGCCAGGTGCAAAGTATTTTTTAACTTTTGCTTTTGCATTTTATTTCTTGTGTATTATGTTCCCTGCCTTTCTTTTCCTCTCTGCACCCTCAAGCTGGTCTCTGCATCTTTCTTGAACTCCCATTTCTGTGGGTGTCATTTCAGGACAGCCAGGGTGAGGGCCCTGAGAACAAGCAGGTGAATCATGCAGTGAAGGCTACTCACAAATTAAATGTATCTAGCTGCTTATCCAGCGACTGCCACATGCTTAGTGAATAGTCCCTTGTTTTCAAGGGCTGTGAAGCTGAATAAGCAGATGGGTGACAGTTACAAACTATCTAGGCCCCACATGACAGAGACTGAGCACAAAACTCTGAGTGTGGCCCCCAAGAGTTGTAGGAATTCAGAGAACGAGGAATCAAATTTGGGTGGGCAAAGAGGAACGCTCATGGTGTTGGGGAGTCAAATGAGCAAAGACAGAGAGGTGAGAGATCAGGAGAAGACCAATCTGGCTGGAGCGAAGGGTGGTAAGCCCCGCAGGTGGACAAGCAGAGAACGAAGCAGACGTAGGAAGAGTTGATAGTAGTGTTCCATTGAGGGTGCGTAGAACCCCACTTCTGAAGGCTCATCTAATCTTGCTCTGTCTTTTCTGCTCCTCCATAACTTTATTTAGATCTCCTGTTATAGCACTAACCGGTTGCCTCATAATGTACCATCTGTCATTATTTTCACATGTATCCAAATGTAATTATCACTGATAAGGTCTTAAAGGAAAGAGGTATCAGAATGATCTGTGGCACATGGGAGGTGCTCAATACAGATGAATTAATGTCTATTCTCTCACTGGTAGCACCGAGACTGGCATACTGTGGGCATTCAGCAAATCTCTACTGAAAGTTGGGGTTCAATTGTACTGAATAGTCCCCAATAGCTATTTTATGTAGAAAGGGATTTAATTCAGGGCATTAGCTGCTTACAAAATTGTTGGAAGGGCAAAAGGAGTGGGATTCTAGGCTTGGCCCCCAGGAATGGCTCTCAGGAGAATGTGACTGCAGGACAGCGACACTAAGTGACCTTCAGGAATCCAGGGAATTGGTAAACCACTGTAGCAAATGAAAGGCGCCAGGTCCTATTCCTTAGTCATACTCCAAGGATCAGGAAATAGCTGTTGCAGATGCTGGTTCCAGGGACACACTGTCTCAGCCTTGGTCCTGGGATCAAAACCCACCATCAAGCCAGCTGGCTGCAAAACGAAACCATGCCTGTGAGCCCTGCATCCTTCCCCACTTAACTTGGCTCCTTATTCAAGGTTGCATGAGTGCATTTGAATGGTGAATCCCAATCCCTTAGGAAACCCTAGTTGCAGGAGGTCTGGGAAAGTCTGCTTATAATCTGTTCATAATGACTGTAATATACGAAAGTCTTAGAGAAATGTTGGAATAAAGACCAAGGGACCATTTCTATTTCACTAAGTATCTGGAATATTCCTTTCTCCAGTATATGCTATTAAAGCTCGATGCTGGGGGTTGGCAAGAGGGAAAATTCTCATTAGCTTCCTATTTGAAACATATGTGGTTTAATAGATCTACACTAAAAGGTCCAAACACTCACACTGTCCTCTGTCTCCAATGTGTGCTCAAGGCAAACGCGGTTGGGAGAAATGACTTGTTAAATCAGTCTGGGGCAAGCCACACGATAATTTCTGACAATGGCCGCATTTATGGGCCAGAGACACAGAGTCAGATGGGTCAAAGGCGGCCCATCCATTTCTCTTTCCTTCTCTTCAAATCTTGTTCCCAGACTGCTTCACGAAGACCGAATGGTTGATGGCAGCTTTCATTAAAGCTGAGGTTCTCAAACTTTTAAAAAGGTTTCCAGGAGCCTACATTTAACAGGATTTAGAAGTGTGGCTGGGGGACACCGCACCAGCCTTTGCTTCCCTATCTAGCTCTAGTGTCAGGCAGGTTTAGGGTTTGGACATGTTTCTGAGGGAGGGCAGCCCCATTCACGTGGTGGAAGACCTCTTGATGCTCGATTCCAACCGTATGATTCATGAAACGATGCCTCCACGCCTGCCCACCCCCACACCTAAAAAAAGCACCTGCCACTAAATTAATTCATTCTTATTGTATAGTGTATAGATGTCCCAGGGCCAGGACAGCCCAGCTCCTTTTTTCTAAGTATAAAGCTATTAACTGCTTTTCTTACACCATTGGAAAATACATCCAATAGGAAGAAAGAGAAAAATATCATTGCACCACGCAGTACCATTTTGGCACTTTTCCTTCTCATCTTTTTTCTCAAAGTCATGGGATTCTTAAAACAATCCAGCAACATATATCTACACTTATCTGAGTGACGGCTTTGTCATGTGGGTGTGGAGGTCTTCTCTTGTAGGGACATTACCAGGCAGACATCACTGCTTAACCATTATAATGTTCATCACTCTCAAGTTTTTGTTTGTTTGTTTGTTTGTTTTTGTTTTAACAACTAACTTATAAAAAAAACCCAATATAGTTCTAGCCCATATTTTTAGGCATTGCCCATGGTGATAGGTAACATTTGGCCCTCACTATCTGGAAGATCTGAAGAAAGGCCCACAGTCTTCTACAGTCAACAAAGAAACTGCTTTCTAGAATCACCAAGGGGCCGACTGGGGTCTGCTGGGTGTGAGGAAGTGCACTGCATTAATGAGGGCTTTTGTGCTCCAAAAAGCGTGTGGACAAAGGCCGTGCTGAACAGAAAGCATCTCTATAACTCCCTTGACATATGTTCTGCCTCTGCTATGTAAGCCCACAAAAAGTTAGCATATGGCTTTCTTTCTCTCTCCACAGGGAAAACCACAGGCCGGGGCTCCCTCTAGAAAAAGGAGTAGCATCGCTGCCAAAAACTGCCCCTCAGAGGGCTCTCGCCAGGTGGGTGAGCGGGGAAGGCCAAGCCCAGCTGATTCCTAGGCTGAACAGCCCACACCTCCCTCCCCACCCCCCAACGTCACCGCTAAGGTTTGGGTTTGAGTTTGAGGTTAAATATAGCCTCACGCTTCTTCTAGAGTCACACTTGGGTGTATCAAAAGGGCAAATCGGTCTCCAAATGATTCTCTGGAGGGGAAACAAGAAACCACATCTGTTTTCTCTCCCGGGGCCCCATGGTTTGCAGAGACATAAAAGGTTTGCGATGAACTGGCTTCTTGGATCTTCCGTGGAGACTAACCTGCAGAAATGCAGCGGTGGTGGGGGGGGGGGAGGTCAAAACCAGCTACTCAGCACTCTCCACTCTCCTCCTTCTCTCCACTCGGATTCCGACCCCCCCCCTCCCCCACCGCCCCGTTCCTTTTTATTGCTGACGTGACAGAAGCCTGCAGGAAACATGGACCTGGAGAAGTTAATTCAGAAGGAAAGCAGGGGGAGAGGAGAGAGGCCTGGGAGCCAAGGTTTTCAGGTCAGATTAGCGCCATAGACTTCAGTCTTTTCTGAAGTGAGCATGCAGAGCAGATGCACAGCCTTCCGTCTGTTCTGGTGATAAACCAACCTTGTCTTGATGGCTGGACTTAGACAAAAAACCCACGTGCGGCCATGACAACCTTGCTTCCCTGACCCACTCAATGGCAAGCACACTGAAGGCACTTTCCACCTGAAATCAACCAGTGAAGGAGGTGTGATATTGTGACTTATAACAAAAATTATATATTTGGTTCTCATCCCTGTTTGGGGCACAGGGCTCCTAAAACCCTTGCAATTTCTTTAGTGACGAGGGTGATACAGGCATCTCTTGTTCTATTGATGAGGTGACTTTGGAAAGCATGCCCCTCCCCCACCAGATAACCAAAAGGATGGGGGCTGGTGGCCAGAGGAGCCAACCCTGTGATGCCAGGGTTAGAATTTTCAGTCCCACCCCCTCACCTTGGGGAAGGGAGAGGGGCTCAAGGTTGAATCAATCACTAATGGCCAATGGCTTAATCAATTGTGTCTATGAAATGAAGCCTCTATACAACCTGAAGGACGGGAAGAGAGCTACAGAAGGAGAGCTTCCGGACTGGTGGACACAGGAGGATGCAGGGGGAGTGGTGCCCAGAGAGGGCATGAAAGCTGTGCCCAGGTGAGCACCTGGGCTTGCCATTGGCATTTGAAGTGCATGTCGGGGGGAACATGGGGGGTATTGTTGTGGACTGAGTCCTTAACCTGTGGGATCTGGTGCTATCTCTGGGGAGATAGCATCAGAAGTGAGTTGAATTCTATGACACACAGCTCTTGTGGGAGACTTGCTTGTTGGTGGAGAGTCCCTGGGCCCATCCCCCACACATTAGATTTGGTGCAGAATCATTGCTAACAGATATGTTTGTGATGAAATAATTTCAGTGCTTTCCAATCTTTTCTGTATCATGGCATGAGTAGAAAATGATATTTGACGGCCTACTGTAGCAAACAGCACAAGCAGAAGGTGAGGCCACGGAGAGATCAGGCCTGTAACCCACCAGGACAAAACAACGGGAACCTTCTTGAGTCCCCTGAGCCCAGTCAGCTGTGTTATCTGAGGGGCAGAAGGCTGTTCATTACAGAGCGGCTTTAAATTCTTCAAAAGACTGACATTCACATGATTGATTCCTTCCTCCCTTCCTCCCCTTTGCCCCTTTTGATTAATTGATTGATTGATTCTTTCCATCATTAATTGAACTCCGTCTTTAGGGAAGGCAGGAAAAAAGCCCGTTAAACAACCACAAGGTAGTGCAAAATGTAGAAAGAGAATGGTCAGAGGGTATGTATTGAAATTTGTTCCTGAATCAGGTTCTTTCAAGCATGTGTTGCATATTGGAAAAGTTGGTGCCTTTATGGATGCAGCCTCTGGCCTCGCTCTCAGATTCCGGGATGGAGATCAGGGATCTGTGTTTCCACTCACCCTAGGAAGTCCTCAGTTCACACTTCGGGAAACCTGCTCAAAACAGTGCCACACACCATCTCTTCTCCCTTTATTGACTGAATGTCAGGATGCTCAGAGTCACCTGAGTATTAATGGCCTGAGTATAGGGGCCATTTAATGTTTACCTTTAACTCTCTCCTGTCCATACTTAGGTACTTGTTCCACACCAAGTACGTTCAACACCAAGCATTTCTAATCTTTCTGTTCTCCAAAGAGCACCCAATGTCGAGCCAGAACTTCAAGGGCAAAAGGGTTTTCAAGCTTTGGTGTCACTGCTCTCCAGGATTGTTCGAAGGGTCTGGGCTTTTCCAAGGGGCAGGTTCTGATGTGCTCAAAGGTGTTGTCTGCACTTGGTCTGCTTTTGCTCTGGACCTGGTTTGTCTGAAAACAAGCTATGAGTTTGCGTGCATGAAGAAAATGGCTGCATAGTATAAAACAAGACTCTATGAACTTGACCAACACTTTAGGAAAGAGCTGGATGAAGCAAACAAATGCATGATGAACACATGCTTTGGGCTTTCCCAATGAGCCTGGGACGCCTTCCCTATTATTTGTCCCTGAGGCCTAGCAGACACTCTCAGGCCTGTCCAGAACCTTAAGTTCTTTACCTCTATTAACAAGCCAAATAGCAGGGTCACCATTTAATTTATGTTCATCCAGATGCCGTTGAGAGCCTAGAGGATGCTGTCAGTTACACTGGACAAAACTGTACACAAGACTGTACTGGGCCCCCAGCTGATGCCCACTTCCTTAAAGAGGAGGAACTCGAGACTGTCAGCGCAAACTGATGTAAAACCTGTGATATCAGCCAGCTCGTTCATAGAAGCCTGTCTGATCTGTCCTTGCTTGCCTGCCTGCGACAATGACGTCCACCCGCCAGCCATGGAAACTTGGCAGACCCACTGGCCTTTGCGAACTTGTCTTCTTTTCTGTCAAAGGAGCTGAGTCCTCTTCCCAGGCCTGTTCAGAGACTCAGCACTGACTAAGGAGACCGTGTTATCTTCTTTCTTCTTTTCTGTTCCCTCCTTGTTTCATTCAGGGCCCCTGCCTTATTCAGCACCAACCTGTAAATGGTTACACCTATGGTTATTGTTACTCATTTTGAAACTCTTTTTTTTTTTTAAGGTTTATTTATTTTTGAGAGAGAGAGAGTGAGCATGAGCGAGCATGTACCAGTGGGGCAGGGGCAGAGACAGAGGGAGACAGAAGATCCCAAACAGGCTTCACACTGTTAGCAGAAAGCCCAACGCGGGACTTTAACTCATGAACCGTGAGATCATGACCTGAACTGAAGCTGGATGCTTAACTGACTGAGCCACCCAGGCACTCCTCAAAACTCCTTTCAATATACAAACCAAGTTGATAACAAATCAAAGACATATTTAATTGTAGACATAGAGGATTATATCCTTTCATCTGCATGTCACTCACCTCAGGCACATTGAACGTCCCTTTCCTGGAGGCTGGGAGTCCAGAGCATCCATCTAGTGTAACACCTGGCATAGCTGGGGTATGCTGTCGAAGTGAGTTCTAGCAACCGAATTGAGCCCATTAAGTTCTGGCAATAGTCCTGAGGCTAAAAGAAGTTCTTTCTTAATGGTGGCAGGAGCCTGGGATCCCCTCTGTTTAGAGTGATGAGAGTTTTTCTGAGTTTCATTCCGCTGCCATCTGAGACAGCACCTGCTATGAAAGGAGGGGTGAGATGCCACAAACATTACTAGAAAGTGGGTGAGTCAGAGGAAAGCCTGCAGGGATTTCCCGAGCTCTGGAGACAGAGAGCCCTTCAGCCCCAGAACATGGAGAGAAGAGGTTTTAGGTGTGTTGCTTGCTAATGAGTTGATCAGATTCAGTGTTTATTCAGGACCATCCTTGAAAACAGGAGTGGGCACTACGGGGGTAAAAGGCACAGCGCAGGGCATATAGTTAATGGTAGTGTAATAGTGGTGACGACCGTTGGGGTGAGCGTAGCATAACCCATCATTACCTTGTGCAACCAAAGCTAACGTTTCATTGTGTCAACCATATTTCAATAAAATAAGATGAATAAAAATAGTTTAAGAAAACAACCCAGGAGAGGGTAAACTGGTCCTTGAGCAGAATCTAGCCTGATGTCTGTTTTTGTAGGGTACAGAAGCTAAGGCTAGTTTTTCCATTTTCAAATGACGGGGCTGGGGAGGGGGGAGGGAGGAGGAATGAAGAGAAGAACGACATTGCATCACCTGTAAAAATTATATGAAATGGCACTTTCAGTATCCACAAATCGAGTTTTGTTGGAACACCGCCACGCCCACGTGCCCACGTGTGGTCTCCAGTTGCTTTCTACTACAACAGTACAGCAGCCACCGAACCCACATGACACCTTGCTGCTTGGTGCATTAGAAATTATAACTCAACAGCACCTGGGGTGCCTCGCCTTCTCACATACCAGGACACTTCATTTTATTTTTTATTACCAGCTATTCTGAAGACTTCAAAATATGGAGTGCGGGAGAGTCGGAGAGCAAATCAGAGGCAATGGGGCTCCAACTCAGTAGTTGCTGAAGATGATTTCGCTGACCATTGTAGACCACAGTACCCCACAATTTACTTACTTGTTTTCATTTTTATTTATTAAAAAAAGTTTTAACGTTTTATTTATTTCTGAGAGACAGAGAGAGACAGTGTGAACAGGGGAGGGTCAGAGAGAGAGGGAGACACAGAATCTGAAGCAGGCTTCAGGCTCTGAGCTAGCTGTCAGCACAGAGCCGGTCACTGGGCTCGAACCCACGAGAGGTGAGATCAAGACCTGAGCCGAAGTTGGATGCCCAACTGACTGAGCCACCCCAGTGTCCCACTTGTTTTCCTTATTAAACTTGTGCTTACAGGGGGTTGGAGATTGAGATGGGGTGGAATTTGTCTATTTAACTGCACCAGACTCACCTAGTAGCTGTTTTCAAACACCTCTTTGGTGTTCAAAAATAACTGTTCTAGCGATTCTTCTTAAAATCCATTTTGTTCATGGCAAATGTTATCTCTTGTTACACAACTATACTATATGTATATATAATATGCATAGCTGTATATATGTGTAGGTACACATATTTTTTATTTGTAGTTATATAGCAAGGATACATAATATCCTTGATTTTGCCTCTTCACCCACAGAGCCTGAAGTATTTATTCCTCTGCCCTTTACAGAAAAAGTCTGCCTCTCATAGCTTTAAAAGTTCCTGTTGATCCCTGAAAAAGTCTAGAGTCCTAGCATTCACTGGCATGTGGCTCAGCCCAGCTGTGCTCCAGTCTGATCTTACCTGATTTCCCATGTGCAGCTGCAGCTACAGCCCCTGTGGGCTGAGCCCCTCCCCTTTCACTTCCTGCCCGCAGAGGGGCTGTTTCCTGGGGGCCCGGTGTCATCAACCAAGATGACTGCAGTCAGGGAGGGCACATTTCCTCTGGCTTTATGTTTCCATGAGAGTAATAATAACTGCTGACATACACATTGATCACTTACTGTATACCAGGGACTGTTCCAGCTATCTTGCTTATAGCATCTAATTTAATCTTCCAGCCCACTGAGGTGTGTATTATTACCATTTCCATCTTACAGATCACAAAAGCGAGACTCAGAGAGGGTAAGCAACCTGTCAAGGTTGAACAGGTAGAAAGCGGCAAACCTTTGCACTCAGCTGGTTTAGTTCCACATCCTGTGCTGATGGCTTTGCCCAGGGCCTCTCTGGAAACATGTCTGGGTTTTGCCACCTTTCTCTGACCCTGCGTAGAGGCCATCTTCATGACCCAAATGGGGGAGGGGGTCACAGATAGTGGGACAACCAATTAAATGCCTTCAGATTTAGGGATTCAGTTTCCTTTCTGGGTTGTCTTGGGCAGCAGTTCTGGGTCAGGGTGTCTGCTCTGTAGTCCCCAAATATCCACCCCACTGTCCACGCTTGGATGGAGGGCTGAGGTATACTGGCAACCCACCACCCTCTATTTTCCTATTACTTTATTTTTTTAGAACTGTGTTGAATTTTAGAAAATTTGATTAGATAGTACAGAAAGTTCCATATATTCTATATCCTTTCCCCTATCATTAGCGTCTTAGAATGGTAGCTTTTTACAAATAATGAACCAAAATTAATATATTTTTATTAACAAAGTCCACTTAGATTTCCTCAGCTTTTACTGATTGTCCCTTTTCCGTTCCCCGGTCCCACCCAGAATACCACATTGAAGTTTTTCGTCATGTCTTCTTAGGCTCCTCTTGGCTCTGGTGGTTTCTCAGATTTTTCTTGTTTTGATGACCTTGACCATTTTGAGGATGACTGATTGGTATTTTGTAGAAAGTCTCTCAATTGGAATTTGTCTGAAGTTTTTCCTCACACTTAGACTGGGGTTATGGGTTTGAGGGAGGAAGACCACCAAGGTAAAGTGTGAGTCTCATCCTATCATAACAAGGGTTCTTGCTATCATGTGATTTATGTTGATGTTGACCTTGATCACTTGGCTGAGGTGTGTCTTTCAGGCGTCTCCACTGTAAAGTTACTCATTTTTGGCATGCTTTTTTGACCATAAGTCTAGAGCCATGTTCTCCAACTGGCTTTCTCAGCAATAAAGCTGAGATTTTGACCTCCCGTGATCTATCTGTTATGTCTTATTTCTCAATTGATTCCATACTTGAGAAGGGAAAAAATAAATTAATATTAAGTACTGAATCCCTAAGACCTCAATAGTACCGATCTGACAAAATACTGTTCATCTCTTAAGATTTATCAAGTGTCACCTCCTCTTTGAAGCCTTCCCTGATCTCACCAGGTGGAGTTAATATGTCCTAGTTGTTCCCACAACCTCCACCTACATCTCTGTCATGGGACTTCTCACTTGTTTCCTCCGCAAGATTCTTAGCCTTTCAAGGGCACTGGCCAAGTTTATTAATCTCTAAGTCCTTGCAACCTGATTTAGAGGCTGGAATTTAGAAGATACTTAGTATTTGCAGAATGAAGAGCCATTCACTCCAAATCAATGAAGGTGACTTCTCCAGGATGGAGACTTAGTGGGACTCCTTTTGGTTGGAGTAAGGCAGCCCTGGCGACCAGCTCCATTCTCTTTCCAGTTCTGTGAGAAGGAGGCAGTGCTGCCTAGGTGGTGCGGCTGAAATAATACTTAAGTCCAGGACCCATGTGCAATTAAGACTGAGAACTCCATCAATATTTACAGTTGTTACTGAATGTGCAGCAAGAGGAAGGTGGTCTTCCCTGGCTACTAAGGTTCCTATTTGTTCCGCCTTTGAAAAAAGTCTCAAAAAAGGATTGTAGTCTTAGAAACTGGTAAGTAATAATCATAAAAATAGCTATCATTGTTGAGCAAATATGATAAGCACCATGCTAGATGTTTATACTTATGATATTTAATTCTTACAGCTCTGCAAGGTAGATCATTGCCTGGATCTTACCCAAAGGTCATATGACTAGAGACCCAGAGAGGTAAAGCCACTCACTCAGGGCCACAAAGCTCTGAAAGCCTGGACTTCGGTGGGTCTAATTCAGAGTTCATCCAATTTCCACTGATTCTACACTGATTCCCATCTTAACTTTTTGCTTCATTTTCTGCTTCTGTAATTAGCTGAGTCTAAGAAACTGATGTGAGAAAGGACACAGTATTGGCCAACAGAACACAGCAGATGGACCAAGGTTCTGTTCTTTTTTCAAAAATAAGTCTCCATTTTTGTCATCTGGCCCTAAAGAATGCTGACTGTAAGCTATTTCTGTACATTTTACCTGAATCTTTCCTGATATGACTTACTGTGCTTTCTTGATTTTAATATGCACATTTTCCTACATTTTAACATCTTTTAAGATTCGAAAGTCTCTGCCAATTGCATCCATCCTGGATTGAAATCAAGTTCCTTAAGAGGGGATCTGCAGATAGTTCTATTTACAGCTCTCTCAGTTGGGGGTCCTACCTGCTTGAGTTCAAATTCTCCAGGGACTATTTTATCCCCACCTGCACCCAGTGCAAATTGAGACTTGTGAGTCTTCTGCTGTTCCTTTTTGTGTTATGAATTTATTTTCATTTCCTCCTACACTGAAGGCATAGTCTTTGGTAGACCAGCTTTCTTTGGAGAGTATCCCAATACTGGCCAGTTTTTTTCTTTCTTATTGTTACATAAAATAAAAATGTGTCTCATACAGTCAATGGTGTTTTATTTTATTTTATCTTATTTTATTTTATTATTTTTAGAGAGAGCACGCAAGTGGGGGAGAGGAGCAGAAGGAGAGAGAGAGAGAGAGAGAGAGGGATAGAGAGTGAGAGAGAATCTTAAGCAGGCTTCATGCTCACTGTGGAGCCCAACATGGGGCTCAATCCCATGACCCTGGTATCAAGACCTGAGCCAAAATCAAGAGTCAGATGCTCAACTGACTGAACCACCTAGGCATTCCATAGTCAATGGTATTTTAGACCCAATAAAATATATTGTTTATTGAAGTGTGATGTTAGTTTCAAGCAGCGTGGTAACCGGTCTTCACGATGCCCTTCCCTGTCCCCTGTGTGATTCTTGCCTCCTGATATGCACACCCTTGTGAGTCCCCTTGCACACTGAAGAAGGCTGGCCTGTGCCACCAGGAGGACATTATGGAAATGACATAGTGTGACTTCCAGTGTTGGGTCACAGAAGACCTTGCTACTTCTGTCTTGTTTTCTTTTGGAGAACCCATTTTGGAAGAAGCCAGCTGCCATGTTGTGAGGACACTCAGGCAGCCGCATGGAGAGGTCATTGCAAGAAGTTAGGGCCTTCTGCCAACAACCAGGACTGACTCGTCAGGCATGTGAGTGACAAACTTGAATGCAGACCCTCCAGCTCCAGTCAAGCCTTCAGATGACTGCAGCCCCACCTATCATCTCGATGGCAACCTTGTGTGTGGCCCTGAGTCAGAGCCACCCAGCCAAGTCACTTCCAGAATTATGAGTCACAGAAACTGTGAGATTGTAAATGCATATTGTTTTAAGTCACCACATTTTGGTGTGATTTACTATATAGCAATGACAACTAGTACAGAAGCTAGAAAAATATATGTTGAAACCAAAAGTTTTGCTTGTCTTTTCGAAAGCAGTTTTTAGTTTCTTGTTTTCTAATGTTCCCTTTCTGCATTAATAAAGGAAACTATTATTTTCAGGAAAATTGAGATCTAAAGAAATTATGAATATTTGCTATGTCTAATGTAAAGGCAAAGACATGCAAGTGACATCATACTTTATGCATGCTTCAAATTTTATAGTTTTATTGAGAGGTTTTTCTAATAATGATATTATAAGTAGGAATAAAATATGTATTCCTTTTTGTTTCAATGGGGGAAATATTGGTTGGATTCTTTTTAATCCAGAAGTAATACATTGTTTGCAAAGATGTCCTTAACTACTCTAAAATGCTTAATTTAGGGACACCAGATAGCCATGTTAGGTTATTCAAAAGCATTACACTTGATCTTAGCCAAAAGGCCAAGAAGTGATAGGTTATTGAAAAGTCTTAAAGAGAGCTTGTTAACCCCTGGTTGCTAGTCAAAGCTATGTATTTGGGTATACTGTAGCTCTGCCTTTGGGTTTGCTGAAATTTGCATTTTAATGAATACTTAATGAATACCTCCCTTGGAGAGACTCTTGGTTTTTGATGTAGCCTTTGGAAAAAGCCTGCTTGTGCCGTCTTATACTCTATATATTTACTAAATCCATTGAAACAGACTAATATTATTTTCCTCTTTGGTATTCAAATTGATTGTTTTAACCTGTATTTTGGTTTTAATCTACATTATTACTGTCAATTGTCATACAAATCCAGTAGTTCCTAAATTTTGTTGCCCATCAGAATTACCTGTAGAGTTTATTTTGTTTTTTTAAAATATACTGGACCTTATACCTGATTTCCTAAATTAGGATCTCCAAAAGTGAGACTTGGAAACCTAGTTTTTCAGTTAGCAAACTCTCTGGTTGGTTCTTTCAGACTCGTTCCAACATACAGTGCATTAAAACCCACTGGATTCACTTCCTGCCCATCCACATCTGTCTTCTACCTCAGCCTCCAAATCTGCAGGGAAGAGAAGATGCAGAAGAACATTTGCTAGGAGAAATCTTGGAGATCATCTGGTCCACACTCTTTCATTTTTCAGATTTCCTCATTTTCCTCAAACCTGGACATTGTGAGAGAAATGCAGTGGCTTGTTTTCTTGGGAGTTTTAGTGATTCTATTAGTACTTGTCTATTGTATTATGACAACATAGTTGGAATTTTAAAAGTTAGTAAAAACAAATACAGAAGCACTGATTGCTACCTATCTCCATTCTAGGGGAGGGGTGTCATTTATTTTTGGATAGCAAAGCTGTCTGAAGGCTTCTCATCTTGCAAGTGATTCCATGATCTTTTTCTTGAAGAGAATTTTCTAGTGATGAATGTAAGTAGGAATGAACATATATACTTAAGTTTTAGATTGGGTAAAAAATATATTTTTAATCCAGAAGACAATATGATACTTGATTGTGTGTAAGAGGCTTAGAAAAAAAAAAAAACACAAACTTTTTCTGCATTACAAGGAACAGGATTTCCAGGTTAGGGTCTCAAAGCTTGAGAAAGAGGAGGTAATTGGTAGGAACTTGAAGAAGTCCACAGGATTCCTGTGAATGTCAGCAGGGAGGAGCCCTAAATGGAAGGAATGCCCATAAGAAAGTCTCTATGGCAGGGAGGCTGGGGAAATCCAGGACTGTGGTGTCTAATGCTCAATTTTATGTCATGTGAACTGTGCTATAATTCTCCCTCCATTGTCCCAAACTTCACTAAATTGTGTTCTACACACACTAATCTTATGTTGATGGTGCTTTGGAGAAAGAAGGAAGAAGGAGAGCATAGGGTGAAGTGATGTTGCCTGAGGGTGAAGGATCCAGTGGAAAAAGTAGAGGAGAGACAGAGAGAGAGAACACCAAGAGGAATGTAACCCCTCTGAGGCTACCAAGAGACACAGGGCACTGGGCTTCATAATGATTGTAGAATGGGCTTGAGCTATTTTTCTTGGATGTTAAAGGAAAAGGAGACCCTTGCCCACAGCAGACTTGGGAACTGATAGCTCAAGCAGAAACTTAGATTGCATCATAAGTTTTCTATCAAATGGGAGAGTTTATATCATACCACACATACTCCTGCCACATAGAAACCTTGGGCCTGACGGTCATTCCTCCCAGAGTCTGAGGCTGCCCTCATATATATCCAGCTGTTCTTTAGACACTGTTTCAGTGCTCCCCCGAGAATAAAGCCACAAGTACTCCATCACGAAGAAGACAGGTTTACAATAGCTGGGGCCAAATGCTTAATTTAACCCCCAGGAGAGGGCTAGAGTTGTCAAGGGAGGACTGAGAGACCCCCCTACTCCCAGCTTTTCCCAGCCTTTGTATTCTGTGATTCTTAGGAAGAGAGAGGCCAAACTCCGGTTTTGTGCACTGATGAATAAAATGGCCTGGCTGGGTGTCAGCTGGCCTGCCAAATTTGGCAGCTGGCGAGGAAGAAACAGAGAACTTCCAAGGAATTGGCTCAATTTGCATGTGTAATGTGTTCATATATGCTGTCTGCATATAGATTGTATAATATCCATGACATACAGAGAATGGCCTTGAGTTCCTGGGAAAGAAAGAAGCTCAGAAACAGACATTTCTAGGGTAGCACAAATCACGATAGAGATTCCGATCTCACACATGGGGTGATCTCAGTTGCCAGAGGACATTTTGAGAGCCAGGGAGGCACACATGAGGACAAAGGAAGTTATTCCCACAGTCAGGGCCCCAACCTGAAGCTAAGAGAGGGAGGGGGTTGCCTGGCAACAGCAGAGTCTTCTTGTCTTTCCAGTCATCCCTGTCGAGAGTGTGATAAGATGTCTGCTCTTTTTCTTTCTTCCCTGGACTTTCATTGTTCACTTGAATTCATCTGATTTCATCAGAATTTGTTGGTAATCCAATGTTATTTGTTTGAGACTTCATAGGAATGCTGGTGGGATCATTCCTCATGGGCTAACTGAGCCTGGAGGAGCTAAACCCCATGTCACTGAAGCTTTCAGTTGCACTTATGGGTTTGCCAATTCCTACTGTGGGCAAAATGTGATGACAAAAGCTCACAGATAGAAGGGAGGCGACATGGTCCTGAAAGCCTGCAGAAACAGCAGATAGTTGATCTACTAATTTATATGATTATTCTTACTGCAGGCCATCCTGATGAGAATCAGGCATTGGCATCCAGTCCTAGATTCACCCCTGTCTATTCACAGTTACTTTGCCCCTGTGTCCTTGCACTCCCAGCCTCTAGAGGAGGTGAATTCCCACCTTCCCCTGGTGTGCTTCTGTTTTGAGATTTGGTGCAAGAGTGAAAGAAAACTCACTGGGTTAGAAAAGCTCGTGAAGGGACACCTGGGGGGCTCAGTTGGTTAAGCATCCAACTCTTGGCTTTGGCTCAGGGCTGGACCTCATAGTTTGTCAGATCCAACCCTGAGGTGGGCTCTGCACTGATAGCATGAATCCTGCTTGGGATTCTCTCTCTTCATCTCTCTCTGCCTCTATCTTTCTCCCTCTCTCTCTCTCTCTCTGTCTCTCTCAAAATAAATAAATAAATAAAAACTCTCTCAAAATAAATAAATAAATAAATAAAAACTCTTTAGGACCAGACTATCACTCAAAAACCATTTCTATGTACCTTTACAGGCACCCACATTGTTTTTTCACATATTAAGTCCTCAAAAGATATTCATTTTGTTGAGTAAAGGAAAACAGGTATATGGGTGCCTGGGTGACTCAGTCAGTTGAGCATCTGACTTTTGATTTCAGCTCAGTTCATGATCCCAGGGTCACGGGATCAAGGCCTGCATTGGGCTCCAGCCCTGTACTGGGCTCCATACTGAGCATGGATACTGCTTGAGATTCTCTCTCTCTCTTTCTCTCTCTCCCTCCCACTCCCCCCTCCCCATCCTCTTCCTTACTGGTGCTCACACACTCTCTCTCTAAAATAAAATAAAATTAAAATTAAAAAAAAGAAGCACCTATATTTCTGTAGCACTTCTTGGTACCTGCCTTTCCAATTACACTGTGCCATTTTGCCTGGATATTAAAGGCAAGGTTGACCCCCAGATGAAAGCTTCGGGTTGTAAATAATTGGCTTGGGATATACTATTTGGATTACACTGTAAAACAATTTCTATGAAATGGAAACGTTGAAATGCACAGCATGCACAGATCAAGAGGTCAATGGATCTACTCATCCATTCTATGCACTCATTCCTACCAGGTGGAATACTAGAGTACTGAAGGGTCAGATGGGATCCAACACCAGTTGCTTCAAATGTTATGGAAAAGGGAGTTTATTATGCTTTCCTAAGATTATTTTACAGGGAAGAGATGTTCTTCATTTCCTTGAAACTTTCAGATTTGGGACTGGGGAGAAGGGCAGCTTTCCTGGGGGAGGAAACAGTGCTGCTGACTGTTGGGCATTTGCTGCTTAGATGGGACACCTGGAGAAAGCATCTGACTTGGAACTGAGTGAGCAAGTCTGTAGGATTGGATGGGAGAGACCTTCCACCATTGGTTGGGGGCATTTGCAAGAAGCCTTCTAGTTTGTATTCCTAGTAGTGTGACTCAGCAACTTTTAAAAATTCTCCCTTTTTCTTGTTTTAAATTATAATTTTTTTCTCTTGCAAGGTCCAAACATTTGGAGTTCCAAACATAAATTTTAAAAATATAAATTTTAAAATAAATTAAATAAAACATAAATTTTAAAAATAAAAACATAAATTTATCCTCCACCTGTACCTCTGGTTTCTGAGTCTTATGAAGTCTGCCCTAAAGGAACCTAGAGTAGAAGCAAAGATGCCATTTACCCCTGCCAAGAGTGGACCAGCATCATTCCAGGACCCACACATCCCAGAATGCCCAGGCAGGGTCAGAGGTTAGCCTGGGCCAATTGAACCAGATCCTCATCTTTGATCATTCTGAAGAGAATAGAGGATTTCTCTGGTTTGTTGGAGTTTTTTTCGTTTAAGATGGTGGTGGTTGTCAATTTTGCATGTTTGGAAATGGCTTTTCTAAGATTTTTTTGCTGGTTATTCTATGTCTTGAGCTACAAGAAAACTTATGTAATGGTGACTTATGTAAAGCACGCTTCTCTGGTATTTTCTCCAAAAGACTGACAGCACCAAGTCTAAATTTATGAAAGCTAAAGCTTACAAAGAATTAACTCATCTCTTTTTTAAAAAAACTAAAAATTGATCCTTTAAAATTACCTCAGAACTTTCTAGTGCTTTTCCAGAGAAAAAGAAAATAACTATGAGGAAGGTCATCGGCTAGTCCTGGTAATCAACTATGAGAATTGTTGTATCATTTCTAAATGTGTCAGGGGGTTAACAGGTGCATGACCAAGCAGGGAAGTGAGTCAATACACTTTAGAGGTGAGACTTTGGGAAGATGACTGAATCTCAGATAAAGACTAAATCATAATATTATTATTCCTAATATATTTTATTTTTTCCAGGTTCACTGAAGAATTATTGACTAATAAAATTGGACTATATTTAAAGTGTATAACATGATGATTTGATAAATGTGTGCATTGTGAAAGGATCCCCCATCCCATTGAATTAATTAACACATCTGTCACCTGACATATTAATTTACCTCTTTTTAAATTATTCTTTTGATAAAAGCACGTATGTTCTACTTCTTAGAAGATTTCAATGATACAATGCAGTATTATTAATTACAGTCACCGTTTTAACATTTGACCCTCCAGTTTTACTCACCTTATTACTGAAAGTTTATACCCTTTTACCAACATTTTCTTACTTCCTCCATCCTCTGGTTGCTTGCAACCACTTTTCTACTCTCTAGGAGTTCCACGTTTTTCACCTTTTTTAAAAACCTGATTCCACATGTAAGTGATGTTGTGCAGTATTCATCTTTGTCTGGCTGGCTAATTTTACTCAGCATAATGTGTTCTAGGTTTATCCCTGTTGTAGCAACTGGCAGGATTTCCTTCTTTTTAAAAAAAAAAAATTATGTCTTTATTTTATTTTGAGAGACAGAGACAGAGAGCGAGCGTGGGTGGGGCAGAGAGACAGGGAGACAGAATCTGAAGCAGGCTCCAGACTCTGAGCTGTCAGCACAGAGCCCAATGTGGGGCTTGAAACCATGAACCGTGAGATCATGACCTGACCCAAAGTTGGACGCTTAACCAACTGAGCCACCCAGGTGCCCCAGGATTTCTTTCTTTTTAAAGGCTGAATAATATCACATTGTATATATACCCCACATTTTCTTTATCCATTCATCTGTCGACAGACACTTAAATTGTTTTGATACCTTGGCTTCGGAAAAAACCCTTGGATGCACATGGCGGTACAGATATCTCTTTCAGATAATGGTTTAATTTCCTGCTGATATTTACCCCAAAGTGGGGTTGTTGAATCATATGGTAGATCTATTTTTAATTTCTTGAGGAACTTCCATACTGTTTCCAACTTCTGCAGTGGCTATACCAGTTTGCATTCCCACCAACAGTATGAAAGTATCTCCTTTACTCCACATCCCCACCAACGTTTATTACTTACCTTTTGACAATAAACATGCTAACAGGTATAAGGTGATATCTTATTGTAATTTTGATTTGCATTTCCTCAGTGATTAGTGCTATTTGTGTATCTTTTCATGTACCTGTTGGCCATTTGTTTATCTTCCTTGGAAAAATGTCCTTTAAGGTCTTTGGCCAATTTTTCAATTGGGCTATTTGGTTTTTTGCTATTGAGCTGTATGAGTTTGTTGTATAGTTTGTATATTAACCCCTTATTGGATATGTGGTTTACAAATATTTTCTCTCATTTCATAGATTGATTTTCCATTTTTTGATGGTTTCCATTGCTGTGCAGGCTTTTTAATTTGATATAGTCCCACTTGCTTATATTTACTTTTTTTTCCTTTTGGTCTTTGTTTTTGGGGTCAGATTCAAGAAACCATTGCCAAGACCAATGTCAGCTAGCTTACCCCTTGTTTTCTTCTAGTAATTTTATGGTTTCAAACTTTACATTCAACTTTTAATCCACTTTGAATTGACTCTTTATATACTATGAGTCCATTTTCTTTCTTTTGCATGTGGATATCTAGTTTTCTCAACTCTATTTATTGAAGAGGCTATTTTCCCTGTTGTATATTCTTGGTTCCTTTGTTAAAAATTAATTGACCATATGTGCATGGGTTTATTTCTGGACTCTGTTGCATTGATTTTTGTGTTTGTCTTTATGCCAATACCATACTTGTTTTAATGACTAAAGCTTTATAATGTAGCAATATAATATAAAATAATATATAGCTATATAATATAGCTTTATAATATATATAAATATTATATAAATATAATATTTATAATATTCCTGAAATCAGGAAGTGTGATGCCTCCAGCTCTGTTCTTCTTTTACAAATGCCTTGATTATTTGGAGTCTTTTGAGGTTCCTTAAGAACTTCAGGGGTTTTTTTTCTCCTTTGTGGAAAATACCACTGGGATTTTGAAAGGTATTGTATTGGATCTTTAGATCATTTTGGTTACTCTGGACATTTTAACAATATTAAAGCCTGAGGTCTTAGAGTACATGAAATCCTGTTTCCAAAAGTACAAAATTTAGATCTAAGGCTGTGTTTCCCCAGCTGTGCCAGAAGCACCCAGGGGTGTCGCAAAACTCAGGGCACCACAAGATTTTTTTAAATTTTGAGGGAAACCAGTGATATCTGTCAGACACCGAGAGAATGACTAGGTCATGGAGGTTCACACTTTCAGCATTAGATTATGTTTTACTTCTGTTGAAGAGAGCATATTTTTGCAAAGCAAGTATTGTGTGAAAACAAGTGTGAAACAGGAAATGAAAGGGGTAGTCTCTGCCTTGGTTTCAAGGTTTCAAAAGTTGTGCGGTGTCCATTAGTCATACATACCCAGTGAGAAGCTTGTGGGGTTATTTAGGAATAAAACAAATGTATTATTTTTTCTTTCCATTTGTGTGTTATTTTCCCAAAAGACTACTAAAATATGAAGACTTAGGTATTTATTAAGGTTTTTGTACCTGACAATAAATGAAACTTTTAGGTATTTCTTTTAGCCAAGGGATGCTGTGAAAAAGTTACTAAGACACTAAAGTTTCCACAAACCAAAAAAGTTTTGGAAACTTTGGACTAGGGTGCCCCTAAAGATGTAGCCATCCTGATGAGCACCCCCGAAACGACAAGGGACCCTTCCTATATGATTTTTTAACCCTGATCTCTTTTGATCCAGAGAAAGCAGAACAATCTTCAGGTTTAAAATCAGAAGGGTTAGGTTTAATTTTGTTGTTCCTTTCTAGCTGGGTGACCTTGTGAAAGTCACTCATCTTTTTAAAGGCTGTTGCCTCATGTGTGAATGAGGATATAATGTCTATTTTATAGGACTGCTCATGAAAATCAAATGTGTGTAAAATTACATAGTGAAGAGATGTTACTGTTCTTGTGGCTAATAATATTACCAAAGCATTCCAGTGTTTCCACTCACTTTTCTTTTCTATTTTTTCTTGAAGAATTTTTCTTTTCGGTCACAGGTTGGAATATCTACATCCATCTGAATCCCATCAGGGACTAACCGGTCAAGGTTAAAGAAAGGATTATCTGTCTGCATCCCTGCAGGGTTATGGGAACCCACAGGAAGGAAGAGAGACTGCACAGGCCACACACCTATGAAGCCACACACTGGGGTAACAGCCCGCAGTTTCTGCTACCCTGTGGAGCTCCTCTTACTTTTGGTGTAATACTCTGCTCTCACATTCTTGAAAAAAAATTTTAAAGTTTATTTATTTATTTTGAAAGGGAGGGCGGGGCAGAGAGAGAGGGAGAGAAAGAATCCCAAGCAAGATGAGGCTCAAACTCACAAACCGTGAGATCATGACTTGAGCTGAAACTAAGAGTCAGACATTCAACCAACTGAGCCACCCAGGTGCCCCACATTCTTGAAATTTTTGATAATTTCTATTTAAAGTAAAAAATCATGTTTATTCAAGAATCCGCTATTATACTTTTTAGCTCATTCACATTTTTATGTAACCGTCAATCACCAACCATCTCCATCTTTCCAAACTGAAACTCCATGCCTCTTAAACTCTAACTCTTCACTTGACCTTCCTTCTATCCTTGGTAACCACCGTTCTGCTCCCTGTCTCTGAATTTGACTACTCTGGGTACCTCATGTGGGTGGAATCACAATTGTTTGTCCTTGTGTGTTTGGTTAATTTCACTTAGCATAATGTCTTCAGGGCTCACCCAGGTTGAACCGTGTCTCAGAATGTCATTCCTTTTTAAGACGAATAATCTCCCATTGTATGTATATACTACATGTTGTTAATCCATTCATCCATTGATGGATTAGTTTTTAATCATTGGGCTCTGCATATGCATTTTGACTAGGCCCCATAATGATATAATGACTAGCTGTTCTAGTTGTATCTTCTCTGGGGCTTGAGGGACAAAAAGAGGAAGTGGTATCATTGGAACCCAGTGAGAGCCTCAGCCATGGGAGGGGCCATTGAACAGGGTCTGTGGTCTAGGACTCCACTTTCTGTCAAAGCTGTGGAGGAGGGGGGATAAATACCCCATCACGTTCTCCTCTTCCCTCTGAACTCTGCCAGCATCTCCCACTAGCAAATCACACCAGGGTCTGTGGATTTTCTAGATTCGGTCTTCCTGGCTCAGAATAGGGAAGTGAAAAGTAGGTAGTAGATCTGGAGGGGTAGATGGAGACTGACTGCACATTCTGTATGTAAAGAACAAAATGCTCGGCCTTTCAGTGGAGCCTATATGACGCCTCATTGAGTGCATTCTTCCCTCTGCCTTTCCCGCTGTAAACATCCTCCTGTACAAGCTCTAGTTTCCCCATCAAACTTACTTAACTTATCCTAAGTGCTTGTATAGCCTATCTGATCTGATCCCAAAGATTTTATTAATCATCAATAAAGCTTTATTGTTTTACTATAATAAATAACTGCTCATATTTATTCATGTTGTAGTAGAAGTAGATTTATTCATTAAGGGCATACTTGAGGACCATCTGAGATGTGAAAATGAGAAACACAATGTCTGCTGGGGTAGCTTGTCTATCGCTGAGTGGTGCTGGCTTGTCGATGCCTCTCTGCATTGCTTCTTATCCAAATGGGTTCAGGTATAGTCATGTGACTTGTTTGGCCAATGGGACAAGAAGAGGGTTAAAAAATATGTGTACATTGGGTCCTGGCTTGTCCTGCTGCTGGAAACATCTCCTGCATGTGAACGAGGTGTAGTCCATCTGGAGGATGGGCAGTCCCAATGACCCCACCCACCCCAGCTGAGGCCCCAGAAATGCTAGAGAGGCCATTAGAGCCAATCCTGCACTGCTGAGACAGCCCGGACTAGAAAACCTGCCCCAAAGAACTTCAGGACTGGCTTCCAGATCTGAAGAGGACGGAGACGTATGTGCCACTGGTGTCACAGAGCACAGCGACTGCTCTATGAGTACAGGAGCCAGACACACGCATGCAGCACAGGGCCAGGGAGGCGGCCTTCAGGAGACAGGCAAGGCCAGCCAGGGGTGGTCTGTGGGAGCCGGGACTTGAGACGAAGTAGACCAGTAGGCAGAGTGACCGTGGGAGAGCCTGGGAGTGAGGCGGTGCTGGGCGGGGCATGGACCATGGGGATCGAAGTGCTGCTGAGGGTGGAAGGTACAGATGTGCATGGCCAGGTGTCTCCTCAAACCAGATTCTCAGCCTCTGGACTTCCCACGGCCAGCAAATACAGACAGGAATCTGCAAACATTTATTCAGGAAACTGCATTTGTCAGCGGATTGCTTTCTGAAATCTTTGCTTCTGCTTTTTAGGGTTTTAGGACTTTACCATTTCTCACCCTTTTCTTGACTCAGACTTTTGGTGTGAGGGCAGAACTATTTGTTTTTTTAAAATTATTTAGTTATTTTGAGAGAGAGAATCCCAAGCAGGCTCTGCACCTACAGCACGGAACCCAATGCAGGCTCAAACTCACAAAGTGAGGTTATGACCTGAGCCAAAACCAAGAGTCCAACACTCAACCAACTGAGACACACAGGTGCCTCAGGGCAGATCTGTTTATAGACAACACCTTTGCGAACAAGTCTGGGGCTATATGAAAAAATGTCTCGGGGGCCAGTAAGGACATACTCGTGTGATACAGACCACCCAGACTTCCTCCTGATCCCTGAGCTATCGGGCCCTGTCCGAGATTTAAAGGGGTTTGAAATTAGAGTTAACTTATGTTGCCAGTTAATTAAGCCTCCCCTCCAACCCTTCACGCTCTGTTTTTGTAGTTCTTTGGAAGCAATGGAAAACAGGGTTGCGGGGGAATGTCTCTGTCCAGCTTCTCTCAATAACCAGCGACAACAGAGAAGCCACACAGCACTCCCTGTGCTTCCTGGAGCAGAGCCCCGGGCGCAGTGGCCACTGGGGACAAGATAACAGTGTCGGAACAGGACCTTCGGCTGTCATACCTAGAATGTCACGCACCATGCCGGGAGGAACAGTCTTCACTCACACTAAATATCACTTTTGTTGGTCTTTCTCAACCCCTCCTGTCATAATTCAACACAATTCACACTTCATTGTTGTGTGAAAGAAAACTTTTCTTTTCCTCATGGAATTCTGAAGAGAGTAATTTCTGAGAGTTCCCCAGACACGCTGTGAGAAGCCACTTTCTGATATGACTGTGCTCTTCTTTGTTAAATCCCAATGTTGTTTGTTTGTCTGTTAAATCCAAACTTTTTGTGTACTGGGCAGCAGACAGGGAGTGTGAGAAGAAATTACTTCGATCCTTGGAGGGATGGGGAAGGACTATAGAATGGCTGCCTTAGACCAAATTTTCATATCAATTGTAAATGCCTGGGCCAGAAATTTCTAACAGATGATAGCAGAGCTCTAGCACCTTTAGAGTGAAACTGCATCTGTCAGGGGCTCTGCTAGGCTGTTTGATGACTGCTAGAGAATTGAGCCTCACTGACTGAGAGTGCTAACTGGCACAGAGTGCTAACTCTACTGTTCCCACCATACTTTCCCATCTCCCACAGTTCGCTCTGAGCATCTGGCCTTCTCCCTCATTGAAATCTTTCACACTTTGTTGAGGGAATCAGTCTCCTCAGGAATACCATCATTAGGCACCACGCAAGAGCCATAATCTAGACTTTGGACTCCAAGTCTCTTAAAACTTTGACTTGTGTATCTGTTAACGTGTTGCCATCTAACAAATTATCCAAAGACTTCGCGGCTCAACACAACAGCTATTATCTCACAAAATTTCTGTGGGTCAGGAATCTAAGAGTGCTTAGCTGGGTGATTCTGGCTCAGGGTCTTTTGAGAGGTTGCAGTCAAGATGTCGGCTGGGGCTGGCATGGGGTTGAAGATCCAACTGCCGAATGGCTCACTCCTATTGGTGAGAGGAAGCTAGCACAGGACCTGGATACTCAGAGAAAGTCATCTAAGCCGATGCATCCTTCTGCAGCTCTCGTCAAGGGCCAGCATAGGGCTCAGCATGGTAGATCTAAGCAAAGAGGAGAGTCGGCTGGTGAGTTGGCCCAGGGAGTGTGCAGGGGACGATACAGTCCCCAGAGCAAAGATGAGATGAATTCAGTTTAGACAGTTCTGAGGAGCAGAGCTGCTGCCTTCCTGGGTCCAGAGATCTCTCATTTATGAGAAAGAACATATACCCAGGCAAGAGGTTTGGCAAATTGACAGAGAAGATGTCAAGTAAGATGAACGGCCTTCAGCAGCCGAGAGCTTGAGAGTGACCTACTTCTGTACCACTCACAGCTGATTATGGGACAAAGTGAGGATGAATGGTAGATGAGTCCTTCCAGAAAGAGGGTTTAGGGGAAACTACTTATGGGCAAAAGATATGGATTAAACAGTTGCTTTTCATTTTCTAGGAACTCCAGCGTTGTTTTCATGTACCAGACATAGAGCTGTGTGCTCTGGGGTAACACTCCAGGCAAGAACCAGTATAAAATGTTAGAGTTTTTCCTGTATGGAGTTTGAGGATGATCCTCATCCGACAACATCAGCTGATAAGTAAGAAACCAAGGTTCTAGGTTAACTGATGCCCCCTGGGCTTCTGAGTTATGAGCAGCAAGTCTGCTACTACACATCCTGTCTTCTGATCTGTAGGCTGGTGCCCCTTGTGGTACAGACTGGAGAGATTCAGACAAAATTCTATATGACAATGAGCTGCCTTGTCCTAATATGCTTCATGAATGTGCAGGGCTCACCCGTGCAGAGCTGTTACTTGGCCAGAAGCATCCTTCCATCAGCAGACCTGAGGGCAAGGGGGTGGAAATGGATTGTGTAGACTACTAGTGGATTTCCCCTGCATGTCCCCTATGGCACCCCAAGCGTTCCTCACATTGTGACACGGGATACAGCAGAGGCCCGCCAACACTGAACAACCCTTCTGAAGGAATAAATGATCCGTGCAAAAAGCCTTTGGCTCAGGGCACCTAGAAGCTTGGTGCAGCCGTCCTGGATTCTTGGAAACTAGGTTTCCCGTGACCTCTGGGAGTCAAAGAGACCATGCACATTCTTCTGTTCCCTGTGGCAATCTCAGCTCACCGAATCAACCCTGTTGCTGCCAGTATAACCCATATTTTTTCTTCCCCAGGTCTTGGAAGCCTTCACATGGGCGAGGCATGGACTCCAGGCTATTTGCTGATGAGTCTGAGTTGATGGCCATTGCCAACATATTAGTGTCAGCTTTTCAGAATCTCAGGAAGATGTGTTCATGTCAAGTCAGCCTTGACAGTGTCGCCTATGAATTAGTGACTTCCTTATTTGAAGGCTGAGCCAGGAAACAGAGGCTGTATAGAACCAAGCACTTACACAATGAATCATTCACAAACAGCTGTGGGTTTTCCTTGTTGCTCATGTGTCAGGGCCCTGGACAGTTCCACAAGGAAGGCAAGAAGAGAGTACATGCAGCTCCAGGCTTGATGGGCCCTTCGTGTGTATCTACAGGTGCTAATGGCTTTAGATATTGGTATTTGCCCTTAGAACCTGGCCACGATTCGCTTCTCGTCCTCCAGCTAACAGCTCTTCCAAGACTATGGTATTGAGATCATCATTAAATGGGTGGTCCTGATTTAGTCTTCTACCCCCACCCCACCCCCCAGCTCTATAGGAGGAGAACTATGTGCATCTCTTGCCCCCTTGGGCCAACAACCCATCTCACTGGGGCTGCAGCTGCCACACTGGGGGCTGCTCCCGGGCAGTGCGAGACCCGCTGGCCTACACCAGGGGCTCCAGCTGCTCTGGGGACAAAGATCAAAGCCAGCCACAACAGGTTTATTGCAAGCGAGACCCCGAGTTTTCTTCTGACACAGAGAAAGTCAGCAGGAATCAAGCAGTTAGGAAGTGTCGCAGACTGCAATTACTGGGTGACAGTCCTGTCTGATTTGACAGGCAGGGCTGTGCTAAATTTAGCATGTTGCTTTATTGGTGTTGGGCAATAATATCCCAGGGAGGCAAGATGCTAAGCACAGTCTCCAGCCACAAGGCCTTGGTGTCAAGGGTGGAAAACAATAGAGGGTGTGAAACTCATTTGGTCCAGAGAAGGGGCAGAGCTGAGGGCTGTTAGGAAGCAGGTTTCCAAGCTGGCACTGAAGGCGGCAGATCAGCTGGAGCCCCATGGGGGCCAGCTTTCCCCTTCACGGTACCACCTGTGTGCTCTCTTTCAACAACATGGCACACGAGGAGCAGGGCTATTTCGGGAAGATTTTGATCACAGTGGATTTTGGCTTAAAGAATTAAAAATAGATTTCTCTTCCCAAAACTAGACAAACCGGACTGCATAAACACATGTCAAAGAGTCCCAGAACAAGACACCCTATGAGAAGGGTCAGCAGCTACAGTCCACAGGCTGGCAGCCTGTTTTTTTTTTTTTTTTTAACTTTTTAAGCAAGTTTATTGAGATAGAATTGGCATATAATCAACTGTATGTATTTAAAATGCACAGTTTGATAAGTTTTGACACACATATACCCCTGAAACTATCACTACAATAAAGACAGTGAAGATATCCATCATCTTCAAGAGTATCCTCATGCTTCTTTGTGAACCATTCCTCCAAACCCTCCCCACACTTCACTCCTCAGATAACCTGGGTACCTAGTATCACCACAGATCAGTTTTCGTTGTCTAGAGTTTTAGCTACATACCATCCTATGTACTCTTTTTTTTTGGTCTGGTTTCTTTCATTCGGCTTACCTATTTTGAAATCCATTCATGTTGTTGCATGCATCAATAGTTCTTTTATTTTTGTTGCTGACTATACCATGGAATACTCCATGGCAATGAGAAAGAATGAAATCTGGCCATGTGTAGCAACATGGATGGACCTTGAGGGTGTTATGCTGAGCGAAATAAGTCAGGCAGAGAAGGACAAATATCATATGTTTGCACGTATAGGAGGATTAGGAGGAACTTAACGGAGGAACAAGGGGGAGAAGAAGGGGGGAAATGGTGGGGGAGAGGGAGAGAGGCAAACCATGAGAGACTCTTGAATGGCAGTCTGTTTTTATAAGTAAAGTTGTATTGGAATCCAGCCACGTGCGTTCATTTACAAATTATCTGTGGCTGCTTTGAGGTTACAAGGAGTAGCTAAACAGTTGTAGTGGAGACCAAATGGCTTGCAAAGCCTAAAACATTTATTATCTGGCCTTCCCTGCCCTACACAAGGTCCCTGGGCCAGCTCTTTTCAATAGTTCTAAAGTCAAACGCAACTTGAGCATTTACTGCTGAAATGGCTTCAGACATGGATCACCTCGGCCACATCAAACGGTAGCTCAGAGGCAGATCCAGCCGGCAGACCTGGCTTCTCAGGGCAGCACACCTGTGTTTCACAAAAATCATCAACATTTTCAAACCAGGAGATTTCACTAAAAAAAAAGTCTTGTTTTTTTTTTTACTACTCTTGAAAAGTTGGGCAGTCTGGCCGCCCCGGGTCCCCATGCCTATATGGCAACCTTGGGTGAGGACCTGGCAACGGTAGCCTTCTTTAGATGGGGTGTATCCTATTCTACGTAGCCACAGACCCCAGCATTTCCTACTGTCCCCAGTGTCAGCTGNCCTGCCAGTTAGCATGAGTTTGCAACCTTAGAGCTAAAATCAAGATTCTTTGCTCTGGGTGTGAATTCTCTCAGGTTACTTTAAAATACTCATTGTGTGGGGCACCTGGGTGGCTTAGTTGGTTAGGCGTCTGACTTTCGCTTAGGTCATGATCTCGCGGTTCGTGGGTTCGAGCCCCGCGTTGGGCTCTGTGCTGACTGCCAGCTCAGAGCCTGGAACCTGTTTCAGAGTCTGTCACTCCCTCTCTCTCTGACCCTCCCCTGCTCACGCTGTCTCTCTCTCTCTCTCCCCTAGAAATAAATAAAATTTAAAAAATAAAAAAATAAATAAATAAAAATAAAATACTCATTGTGTCACTCTAATCGGAAGTTCTGTTTGACTATTACTTGTATTAATAAAATGTCTGGAAAAAAACAGTAAAAGCAATACTTCATAATAAAAAGATGGGGGACAATTACTCTAAAAGAGCTAAGAAAACAAAATGCCTTGTCTAACATGGTTCAAGTCATCTTTCTTTGCCAACCATTAGTAATGAGGAAAACTGTCAACTCCAGAAAGACAAGGGGTCAGCCTGCTTCTGACTTTTTTTTCCTAAACGAATTCTGGGACACACCAGAACACATTGTTTTGTTTATGGACTCATGACTATAGAAATCTCCACCTCAGTAAGCTGGGATATGGAGCCTTGAAATCATCTGACACTTCCTCCCCTGCTTTTTCAGGTATTAGCATCTAATAGCACAGCCTGCTGCATTATGAGTTTGTGATATGTGATGTTTTGCTCCCGAGATGGCGCTTTTCCAGTATACATAATGTCTACAACCTCCCTCCCCCATCTGTGGATTAATAAAAAAGATGAGCCCAAATAAAGAGACAAGCTTGAGGTAGGACTTCACAAATGAAAGGAATAATAGGAATTTGAAAATGACAAACCACTTTTTGAATTTAAAATACATTTTTAAAAATCCTTGTTGGATTAAAATTAAGGAAATCATTTAGAAAATTAAGGTCTTTATTCTGGTTCCAACTTTGACATGGAGCTCTGGCACCCCAGGGGCTCGCCCCTCTGGCTTGGAGGTTTCTTATCCAAGTGTGAAATGGTACCAAGTGGTTCTAAGGGCTGAATGTTCTAGTTGCCTGTGCAAACTTCTGACAAGGGAATACTGTCCCAGGAGACGCTTCGTCCTTGCCCCGGATGCAGAAGAATCCCTCCCATTGAGTCGGAGGGAATCATCTCGTTCGCTTGGTTTTTCCTTCTTTGGGGATGGCACCTTTCACCTCACATTAGGGCTAGGTGTTTGCCTGCCACTTTTCCCAACCAAACGACAGTCAAGGTCTACTATTGTGCTGCAAGTCAGAGAAAATCCATACCAAGCAGGCTTAGATAATAAAGATAACTCATTGACTCATGTAACTGAAAGGTCCAACTGAAGGCTTGGCCTGAGGTCTGGCTGGATTCAGGGTTCACATGATGTGACTTGGTCCTTACCTTTCCCCTGTCCTCTGCTCTGCTTCCATGATGTTTGTCCCATTTGCAGGTGGCTCCAGTGGGAAGATTTCTTCCCTCCCCACACCAGGGGGTTGACCCTGCCAGATTGATTGCTTGGCTCAAGTGTCTATCCTCGAACCAATCACTGAGGCCAAGATGATGAGAAATAGTAACCAGCACAAGCCATCTAGACTTCCCTCCTTCCTGGGAACTGGTGGGGGGGGGAGGTCAGCTCCACTCACCTGCATGGCTGGGGACAGTGAGGCAGTGACTTCTCAGATACCAAGATGACAGAAGAAGAGCAGGGATGGATGCTGCACTTCCCCTCACACGTAGCGGACACCTCCACTACAGCACTCACCACTGCTTGCTTTCTATAAGGTTCTTGTCCCCTCGCCCCCACCTTAGAAAGTGAACACCTCGACTCCAGATGATCTACGTCTGCGTTCCCAGGTTCCTGGCATGCATGTGTTCGTGCCTAGTCAACTCATGCATAGTCCATTTTCTTATGGTCAATTTTCTCAGATGCCTCTACAGTGTTCACCTTCAGAAGTTGGCTCTTGACTATTCCCAGGGACTTCAGATTCCATGTCCAAGTGGACTAGATGGAGGTCAGTGGCATTGAGCTGGAGTAAGTGCGGGCCTGGGTCGTTGGAGTTTGTCTACTCGGGCCATGTTGAAAGCATGGGAACTCCATCCATTCACTGCTCAGGAACACTATCGTGTTCCAGCATCATGGGAGCTAAGGGACCCAAGCTGGGGTCACTTTGATATGACATTTACCACAAAAGGACATGGGTGGGGATAAAAATTAATCACCAACAGGCAGCCTGACTTCCTTCTCCCGGGATAAAAATTGCCTCGACTGAGCTTCTAACAGAAAGAGACAGGTGAAAGACAGGAGTGGAAATTAGCTCCTCCCTCCCCCATTCTCGAGATGCAATCTGGCATTTTGCTGGAGGCACTACTTCACAAAGGGTTGTGGCAGCGACTGTAAAAGAGAAATGAAATGTCAGGGTTTCCTCCCTGGCGGGGCCTGCGTTAGGGCAGTACAGAGGGCATCCCTCACCACGCAGCATGCTGAAAATGTATTTTAAAGGGTATTTTGTCAATGTAGCAAACTGTAGTACGGAACATAATGGAATATGGGATAGCTAATAAGATGCAGTGTGAAAATGTTGATTAATATGGATACTGTATTTGGGGGAAAAAAAGTAAGTTAAAGAAAAAAAAAGGCCAGAACTCAAAATAGCATGAACATGCTGATTATAGCTCCCTAAAACATGTGTTCATTTTTAAATATTGAGAGAGGGTTTGGAGTAAAGTAAATAGAGTTTATGAGGTTGGAAGCGTTCTTTTGTAATTAGTTCTAAAGGATTTTTGCAGAACCAACTTCTCTGGGTGAGTGAGTGAGTAATGGATTTTCAGGAATTGAATTCTTCTCATGCTAGGCTGGTAGGATGTGTGCAGTGGTTTTAGTGTAAAGTGTGAAGGATGAGGGAAGGAAGGAAGGAAGGAAGGAAAGAAGGAAGGAAGAAGAAAGAAGGAGAGAGGGAGGGGCAGGAGAGAAGGAGGGAAAGAGAAAAAGGAAAAGACAGTTAAGGAAGCAGACAAAATAGTTTGGAAAACATTTTGCCAAATGAAAAGTACTAGGCAAATATTTGCTATTATTATAATAGTAATTCATGCTCTACCACAAAATAGCACTGCTCTCAGAATGAGCTAAGGCCTCCTGCCTTTATCTGAGGTGGTTTTAGGTAGCTATTCTTTTGAGCTTCTCTCATGGCTTTAAAATCCTCTCCTCCCTCAGAGAGACTTCCTTCTGCTGCCCAACTCCTTGGGGACCTTTCTCCCTGAGTTCTGAGGCAGCGGCAGTGTATTTGGGAGAACCTTCTAGCCCAGAGTTATGCACAGAGAAATGTGGGAGATCTGGTCAACTGGGGAAAGAACTGCTCCCCTCACCGCCTCCCACAGATCCCCATTTCCCCCATCGGGTTCACAAACCCTGCCTCTCACACCTGGCTGAGGCTACTTCTCCCTTTCCTGAAAGGCCTTTCTCTTTTTCTCCTGATGTTATAGTTCCTCAAAGCCTCTAAGGAGGACTCAGTTGACTTCCTTTCTCTAAATTCTAGTAACTTGGTTTTCTTTACCATGTGTTTGAAACTTTACGTATATTTCTTTATATTTTTGTTTATTTATGTGCTTGGCCTGTTCCCCAATAACACTGTATGTCCCTTGCCTTAGAAGACTGTTAGGAGGATCAGGGGCGATGCATATACGTTGTTAGCACAGAATAGGTGCTTGGTAAGAGCTGGCGGTTACTCTCCATGGTGTTACCAATGCCCCTTGAGATCAGTGGCCATGTCTGGTGTCCGCTCCACATCTAGCTAAGGGCAGGCACACGAATGAATGCATGCTGATGGGGGAGTAGATTCTGCCCACTTTCAACTGGCTTCTTTTATCTCCTGAGCAATTTTGTTCAACAGCAGGGACTGTAAGAGCTCATTTCTGGGCAGTTTCAAAGCTATTTTCCCGTTTAATTTTTTTTTTAAGAAATGGTTGGAGAAAAGCCAACTCTCTTCACCTTTATTGATGAAGAGCAAGTGTCTTTTGTTAAATATAACATCTCAAAATCTTTCAAATGGACATTAACGCTGATGACAGACCTAATCTCAGCAGACAAATGGGGGAATTACTGGCTCAGGAAGAGAACGATCATACAGAGCTTTAACTCTCTGGCTGTCCCTGTCACGTGATCCATTAATGTGGGGGGTAATGCTGTTAGTTCCCTCTGTTCCGCTGGGGACTTCACTTCACATTTCAGGGCACCTGAAGAATGAGAGGGAGGAGGAGGAAGAAGAGAGAGAGGAAAAGACAGTGATGTGGTTTTCTTTTTTTGAAGTGACATGTATAAGGCCCAGCCTAGATGATTCCCATGACATTATTTTTTTGAAAGAGCCATTTTTAGAAGGTGAAGTAGTTTCAAGCCAGACCAGCCCTATTGTCTCGGACATTGGTGGAATGATAGAAGCTAGGAAAGTGTTTGTGTCCCTGGAGAGCATTTAGATTTCCTCTTAATGGCACTCCTTGTGGTTCAGCTTGGAGCATTTGCTGGGAGAGGGTGGGGATGTGGCCATTGGAATTTCTGGGCCACATCTCTTTTGTGCATTGACCTTCAGACTTAGGCTATTTTTTTTAAATGTTTTATTTATTTCTGAGAGAGAGAGAGAGGGAGAGAGAGAGAGACGACGTGAGTAGAGAGGGTCAGAGAAAGGGAGAGATACAGAATCTGAAACAGGCTCCAGGCTCTGAGCTAGCTGTCAGCACAGAGCCCTATGCGAGGCTCGAACCCATGAACAGAGTCTGATGCAGGGCTTGAACTCATGGACTGTGTGATCATGACTTGAGCCGAAGTTGGATGCTTAACCGACTGAGCCACCCAGGCGCCCTATTTTTTAAAATAAGTGCCTTCAGGGGTGCCTGGGTGGCTCAGTCGGTTAAGCGTCCAACTTCGGCTCAGGTCATGATCACACAGTCAGTGAGTTCAAGCCCTGCATCAGACTCTGTGATGCAGCTCAGAGTCTGGAGCCTGCTTTAGATTCTGTGTCTCCCTCTCTCTCTGGTCCTCCCCTACTCGTGCTCTGTCTCTCTCTCTCTCTCTTTCTAAAAAATAAAACAAAAATATAAAAAAATAGGTTCCTTCAGAACCAGGACAAATAATTCTGCTTATTTAATACATATGAATATTTCACATCCATAGAGTGAACCTGTAAAGAGTGGTAAAGGGAAGACGGCACAGGTTGGGTACATGCCCATGTAGTTCAGGACCAAGTTGCAGCTATGAAATAGATGGTTTGTCTTCAGGGTCTGCCACTCCCTCTTGTCAGAGTGTCTTTCCAAGTGTCACATGGGACGTTTCCTCGGGACCAGGCTGGCCTGGGCCCCAGCATGACGGCTGTATGTAGCCTCCTTCCCAGGAAGCAGCTCACCCACCTTGTGTCCTGAGCTGTGCACCTGGCGTCACAGAACTCCCCCTCCCCAGACCCCACTTCCCACTAGTTGATCTCCACCCCACCAGCTTCAGCTCCAGCCCCACCTGATCCATCCCACCCCTCTGACAACACTGGGTTTGGGGAGAAGGCCGGCCATGGGGGCGTGTACCCCAGGCAAGCTGTCAGCCTGTGCGGGGCGTGGGGCTACAGCCTTACTCAGGAGGAGCAAAAAGATCAACCAGCATCTCCCTCCTTCTGGAACTTGCAACGGAGAACCAGGTAGAAGTCGTCTGTTGGTGAGGGATCTTGCCGAAAAACTGGCAGACACCCATGGGGAGGGGCCGTGAGTGAGCCGCGGTGACCAGAGAGCAGAAGGCAGGGAGGCCGAGAGGGAAGGGCCACAGGGCAGGTGGGGGTCAGGACAGAGAGGACAGCGAGTACTGGCTCACCCTGACGTGGGGATCCGAGCACTAAGGCCGCTGAGGACAGGGTTCCTGGCCACCAGCATGACCGTGAATCGGGCTCCTTCCGGTGCGTGTGCTGGGTCTGCGCTGCGGGGGGCTGGCTGCCCAGTGGCTGCTGTTCGTCCTGGAGCCCGGTGGTTGCTGGGCCAGCGTTTCTGAGATCCCCCATTCCCGTTGCTTCCACACGTGTGTCCTTCAGGGAAAGTCCTCACTCCTAGAACTCAGAGAGTCTGACTCCTCAAGTGGCAGCCTGGGGTCTTCTGTCTTTTCACTAATAATTCTCCCGTTTGCTATGAATGCTTTGGTTTTAGGAAGAGAAAATACAGGGACTTTGTAGGAAGAAGAACACATTAAAGTCATGCTGAGACTTGACAGATGTTTCGCTTAGAACCAGGCCTCTCCGGGCTGACCCCGGGGGACAAGAGCCAGGAGCCTGGAGGCTAAAAACGGAAAGACTGGAGGGGTCTGGGAAGAGGCCCATGGGGAAGGGACTGTCCTAGTCAGTTCCAGAGCCCTAACGAAATACCACAGATTGGGACACTGCCACAGTAGACATTCATTTCTTAGTTCTGGAAGCTGGAGGCCCGTGATCAGGTGCATGGTTGGGTTTTGGGGACAGTCTCCTTCCTGGCTTACAAGCCTCGTGGGATCAGGGGAAGGGGTGGGGGCACTGTCTGGCATCTCTTCTGTTGAGGACAGTAATCCTATTGGATTGGGGCCCCGCCCTCATGACCTCATGTAACATTAATTACCTCTTTACAGGCCCATCTCCAAGTACAGCCACTCTTAGGGTCAGGACTTCAATATATGTATTTGGGGAAGACATTTGGTCCATAAAAGGGACCAAAGAGAAAAACAATGCCTTGATGTCCAGCCAGTGGTGGACTCTGAGTTGATTAATGGTTGAACTTGATGTTTGTCTGTTAATTCATTTATTCATTCGTTCAACAAGGATTACTGGGCAACATGATCAGAAAGCCCAGGCAATATCCCTAATTGATATTATTTAAAGAATATGCTTAATAATTAATATCAATATATTATATAAATAATTAATATTATATAAGTAATAGCATGTTTCTATACTTGTATACTATATTATTTATAAGATATGCGGGGTGATGTTAATGCCTAGAAGAAAAGTAATGTGTTGGTGGGGTTAGGGAGAGAGTGTGTGTGTGTTTATTATTTTAGATGGCATTTTGAGCAATGGTTATAAATAGAAACCCAGATTGCTTCATATGATAATCAGAGGAAGTTGCTCCTGACTTGCTATTTCTCCTTTCTCGCTTTAAAAGTTAGGGCATCTCTGCAAAACAGTGTGGAGGTTCCTCAGGAAACTAACACTAGAACTCCCCTATGACCCAGCAATAGCACTGCTAGGAATTTACCCAAGGGATACAGAGATGCTGAGGCATAGGAGCACATGTACCCCAATGTTCATAGCAGCACTCTCCACAATAGCTAAAACATGGAAAGAGCCTAAGTGTCCATCAACGGACGAATGGATCAAGAAGATGTGGTTTATCTATACCATGGAATCCTACATGGCAATGAGAAACCATGAAATCTGGCCATGTGTAGCAACATGGATGGACCTTGAGGGTGTTATGCTGAGCGAAATAAGTCAGGCAGAGAAGGACAAATATCATATGTTTGCACGTATAGGAGGATTAGGAGGAACTTAACGGAGGACGATGGGGGAAGAAGAAGGGGAGAAATGGCGGGGGAAAGGGAGAGAGGCAAACCATGAGAGACTCTTGAATGCTGAGAACAAAGTGAGGACTGATGGGTGTTGGGGGGGAGGGGAAGGAAGGGGATGGGCATGGAGGGGGCACTTGTGGGGATGAGCACTGGGTGTTATATGGAAACCAACTTGAGAAAGAACTATTTGTAAAAATAAATAAAACACACACACACACACACACACACACACACACACACACACACACACACACACACACACACACACACACACACACACACACACACACACACAAATCAGGACACTGGCCAGAGGGGATGCTAGGCTTTCAGACACCCAATCACGAAGGGAGATTTAGCAGGAAGGGGGCGTGTTCACCATTTTCAAGATAAGGATCCAACATCGTTGGGCGCTCAGAGGTACCCCCACTGCTCTGTCCTCACAGGTGATCTGCCACATCCACTCCTTGTCACCGAGCCTGACTGTTGTTGTTGGCCAGCTGTCCCCAGACCTCCTGGGCTTTACTCGGAGTGCACACGACAGCTGCTGGAGGCCCCTTGCCCCAGGAGAGAAGCCTGGCTGGGCACACACGCGGGACCCTTCGAGGCCCTGGGCCCTGCCTGGCTCGGGGCAGCTGGTAAAACAGACTCAGGGTGTCCACAATCAGTTTTGGGAAGTCAAACTATTGCGATGTCCAAGTTGCTTTTAGAATAAAACCTCTGAGAAGTATATGACCCCAGAGCTTAGGTATTTGAGTAAAGTATTTGAGTGTCACAGATGATTATTTAAAGAAAACAGCATTACTGTGATGACCATTCATCTTTTTCAGTGTAGGCTCTCTCCTTTCCTAAGGGTGTTGATCAGGACGTCCCGGAGAGAATTCACTGGCGAACACTCTGTAGCTGCCTGGCAGGGCTGGGAGAGCAGAAGAGCTGTCCCTGGGGGGAGACTTTAGCATCATGACCGTCCTTTCCTCGGGGACGGCATGTTCCTGAGACTCATGCAGCCAGAGACGCGGCCCCCTAGGAATCTCACGTAACGTACGTTAGGCTGTCAGGACCTAAGTGCCCAGTCTGTCATCTACCCCTGCTCCCCTCCACGCCCGTACTGAAGCCTGGTGCTCGATAAATTTGTCCTTTTGGGGACCCTCTGGAAATGCCCAGAATTCCTTGCTGCAAAATGACAAGGTTTCCCCGTCCTCCCACCTAAATGTCTTCGTCATGGTCTTGTGTGGCAGGAGGTGACGCAATGGCCACTAAGTGGCTGGGACTACCAGTGACGGTACATGGCCACTACTCTTGAGCCGTCATGGTGGGTCCAGTCCGGACACAGCCCACACCTCGGGTGGCAGCGCTTACACTGACGTGGGGCTGGAACCAGGGAACTGGAGGCAAGCTGGTATGCTCGGTAGCTTGCTGGCTGCGCCGCACTTACAAAGTCAAGCACACAGCAGTTGGCTTGTGTGATGCAACTGCCCCCAACCCTCCTCCCCACCCCCCCCATCCTGTGGAATACTATTTCTGCAGCTTAGCTCAGAGAGCAACCCGAGATGCTTGGGGCTTTCAAATCTCCAGACAGCGTTTATTTATTATTTTTTAAAGTTTTATTTATTTTTGAGAGAAATAACACAAACCGGGAGGGGCAGAGGGAGAGAGAGATGGAAGATCTCAAGTGGACTCAGATGCTTACAGCAGCTTACAGCAGCAGGTGGGGCTCAAACTCACGAACAAAGATCATGACCTGACCTGAAGTCAGATGCTCAATCGACTGAGCCACCCAGGCGCCCCAGAGTCCATTTTTAAGGACTCTATTCCTTGTGTTTCATAACAGATATTTACGCAGGTAGACAATCCCTACAGTTTGATAAATGTAGTATCGACCAAATAAGACTCAAAATATAGCCTCTAGGGAGATGACCCTGCCCATAGTTCAGGACAGGAAGGGAAGGTCAAGGTCTAATTACAGCAGCAGAAGAGGCAGAAGGCAGCGGCATGTACTGGCAGTGAGCCAGGCACACACTAAATGTACACCTACCGTGTCTATGAAGCCCAGATACGGTTTCAGCCCCGTCAGCAGTGCTTCTCCGTGTCTCTCAGCTAATCCAGTGCAGACCACGTAGAGCTTAAATTAAACAAAACAGAAGAGCATCCCGGGATGCAGTGTATTTTATTACCGCCCACACGTGGGTTGGGATCCTTTGCAAAGGTACTGACTTTCTCGGACTGGGAGCCACATGGTGGCTCTTCCTGCAATGCGAAGCTGGCATAGATACAATATTAAAAGCAACTTACATTCTGAGGATTGGTGTGCGGAGAAAACACACGCCATTATGCTACTTACCATGCCTGCAGTCAGTAAAGACACAAAGAGTCATCCAGCTTCAATATCGTTTCACAGAATTTTAAAGGCAGAACTTCAGAGATCTTCTGTTTAGTCCATTTCTTTTTGCAAGTTGGGAAAGGACGCTCCGAGGGAATGAAATGAGTTGCCCAGAGCCACACAATATGGGGCCAAACCTTGATTAGAGTCCAGAGTTTCTAACGTCAGTTCCCTCCTAGACTGTCCAAAATCTACTCTTTTTTAAAAAATTTTATCCCCAGTTTTACTAAATAACACATTGTGTCTAAGATGCTTATTTAGGTTTGTTATTTTTAAGTGATAGCCTGTTTGAAACTTTCTCCCTGGGATTTTTTTTTTTTCAGAAAAAATTTACAGAGGATTACCACCATCGCCAAGTTGCTAAAGTCACAGTCATCTGAGTTATCTCCCCTCCCCCACTGCCCCATCCCTGGCTCCGTAACATCTCCTCTGTTGAGACGTCCTATTCTACTTTTAAAATACATTTTAAATCATTCTTCTTCTTCCTCCCTCTGCCTCTGATCCAAGCTCCACCAGTCCCTTTTGCCATATTTGCCTCAAAACCTCCCTTCCATCCATTCACCATCCTGAAGCCAGGTTGATGCTTTTAAACTTTTTTCTTTAGAAACAATTTTTGGTTCACACGTGCAAAGATGTGCAAGGAGATCTGTGTCCCCATCACCCCGTTTCTGCCCATAGTAACATCTTATGCAATTATCACCATAACACAAATGTGTTAAAAGCAGGAAACGCACATCGGTGCAGCCTGCGGGGTTGATGTCACGGGTTTTACACGTACTTGCTGTGCATCTGCGTGTGTCTATGCAATCCGGTGTGCAGATTCATGTAAACCGCCCCCACAACGGAGATAACGATCTTCAAAAACTGTATATCAGTCATGTGGTTCCCTTGCAGAAATCTTTCAGGGGAGTCCCACCCTTTCTGGAATACACCCAAACTTCACCCAAGCACCTTCTTGGCTTCCTCCCAGACCACAGTGCTCTGTCCCCGTTGCCC
>NW_027532015.1:2741408-2764857 GCF_008692635.1 Crocuta crocuta | reverse complement strand
CCCAGCTTTCTCTTTTGCTTCTGTTTCTACCTGATCTGCTTGGCTCCTGCTCTTCCCTCGGCTGGCTTGGTCTTCCTTGCGAGTCAGTGTCCACGCCACCTTCTCTGACCACTTACTCTCTGTCACAGAACCCTGGCTTGGGCTCCATACACTTGCTCCCTGGTTTCTTTATTCCTTGGGGATATCAGTGTCACGAAGCCAGGCATCGGGTCAACAGTTACCCTTCCAAATGGACTGCTGGGCCTGGTACTCAGGGATCATGTAGAATGATGTTCAGGGATGGATTGAGGTCTTAATGTCCGGACTCTGCCAGGGCAACTCCGGGTCTGAATTATTATTATTATTATTTTTTAATGTTTTTTATTTATTTCTAGGAGAGAGACAGCGTGAGCAGGGGAGGGTCAGAGAGAGAGGGAGTCACAGACTGAAACAGGCTCCAGGCTCTGAGCTGGCAGTCAGCACAGAGCCCGACGCGGGGCCCGAACTCACCAACCGCGAGATCGTGACCTAAGCGAAAGTCGGACGCTTAACCGACTAAGCCACCCAGGCGCCCCCGGGTCTGAATTATTTGATGGGAAGGAACTGTGCAGTTATGTATGTAGAGAAAATCTAATCTTCTGAAAAGAATAATGGCCTTAATACAAATAATACTTTAAGAATACAAAGGTATAGACTTTTGTAATTTTTTCTGTAAAAGTCTATATCAAATACTTAAAAAAATTTTTTAATGTTTATTTGAGAGAGAGAGAGTGAGCAAGAGCAGGGGAGGGGCAGAGAGAGAGGAAGACACAGGATCTGAAACAGGCTCCAGGCTCTGAGCTGTCAGCACAGAGTCCGACATGGGGCTTGAACCCATGAACTGCGAGACCATGACCTGAGCTGAAGTTGGACACTTAACTGACTGAGCCACCCAGGCGCCCCCATATCCAGTACTTTTTGAGACACTGAAAGGGAAGTTGTATTTTCTATTTATCAAGTTGCTTTTCTGGTACATGTTTAAGGTAGTCCTGCCTCTTTTTCTGCCTTGTATTTTGTATCCTTAAGAAAAGTATCAAACCCATCTCTCTCTGTATATAGATTAAGAGTAAATATTCCAAATAGGATGGTGTTGTATTGAATGCAAAAGTGTGGGCTTGTATTACAGGTAACGCTGCCTGGGGGTGTTTGTCTCAGCGGCCTCGGCCACTGCCATGCAGGAGGACTTCAGGACTGATGCCAGTTTTTAGGTTTAGTCCCAACTGTGTGGGGAGGGAGTGCTCCTGAATTAGGCCAACTCACTGAAGACGTGGCGCCAATGTGCCAGCAACACGGGACAGATTCAGCGTGGCCACCACAGAAGGCAATGGGCCCCCACTGCTGGGACACAGGGAGCTGCGTCTGTTCACGCGGGAGGGAGGGAAGCGGCTGAAATGCCACGGGCTGTTGCAAGCACAGGCTCACGTGTGAGCTTCACGGGTCACATCTCCCGCGGGGGGACCCCACTCCTGCGTAGAAACTGCTCTGGACAAGACCGGGAAGTGGAAGACAATTGCTTTCCATTTCTCCACACATCTCGTCCCACTTTCTGTCCCACGAGGGCGGCTCACGTCGCCTTCTCCAGCCTCGCCTCTGCCAGACACGTGCAGGACCTGTGAACTTGCCCCTCGGTCACTTAGAACTTCGGGGCTAATCTATGATTTCATCAGACGCCCACTAATTGGGATTACTGTGGGTCACGCCTGGCGTGAGAGACACACACAAAAAAGTACGTAAGTTTGGGGCCGCTAGAACCTTCTAGGGTCAGCGGAGAGTGCACATAAACGGACAGGAGATGGCAACACAACATGAAGGCGGTGCTAGTTAAGTGTATTTTGCACCCAGCCCCCCAGGTTGGTCCGGGGAGAGCCGGCTTGAGGAGGAGGAAGGGAAAGTGCTGTGACTTTTGAGAGAGGCAGGTCCCTCCAAGTTCCTCTGAGCAAAAGTCAAAGCTGCTGGTCGAGACCTCCTGCTGACAAGCCCTGGGACAAGCACACCCCCCATAAGTCATCCCTGGGGGGCCCAGCTCCCCCTTTCCTGGCTCTCCAGCAGCAGATGTGACCAGGCGGCCACGCGTGACCTCTCCTCCAAATCCGGGGGCTTCAGGTGCGCTGGCACCTCCTTGATTAAAGTGCAAGAAGACACAGCCTCAGAGGGAGGGACTGTCAGCCAAGTGCAGTCAGAGGGAGACGCCCCGGGAGGGTCTCGAGGTCACCAGCTCCCCGCCTGGCTGAGTTCCACCTGACAAGCAGGCTTCTCCTGGCGACGGCTGGGTTTTCAAGGTCATTTCACGCTGCTGGTTCATCTCTGCACTTAACAGTGTTTTCTTAATTGCATTTGAGAATTAGTACAAAGCACCTATTGTACGGGTCCCCCATTTCCCTTGGAAGGAAAGGGGTTTCATTTCCTTCCTGTCACAGCCACGTCTCTGTCGTCGCCCAGCCTGCGATTCTGTGGGAGATAATCTGGGCCTGGAAATGCCTCTTCTTTTTCATTTCAGACCCTTATGTGTTGCAAATCCCCCCAGGGGCTGCTCAGGACTCAGGTGTATGTTTATTTTCCTGCCAGCCGTTCAGAAGTGGACGGTGCTGGGGGAGAACTGGGACCGTGGAGATGGCAGAAGAGGGTTCCGGGGCTGCGGCTGCCCCAGTGCCTTGGCCCCGGCTCCTGACTTCCCTCAGCTTCAGTTTCCTCACCAGTGCAATGGGAGCTGCGAGAACGCCTACCTCCCGGCCCGTTGGACCACAGCCTGTGGCACTCAGCCCAGAGTCTGGCTAATAATCAGTGCCCATAATCACTGATCTCAGATGTGGGCCAAGCGTAAAGCAGAGACAAGAACCACTGGAGTTAGCATCTGTAATGCTTTCCACGATCACCTGGAAACCTAAGCGCCCGGGTAATCACACAGCCGGGGAGCCCCCCCCCGCCCCCGCGCAGCCCCCCGCTCTGTCACAGTGGAGCTTGGGGCTCTGGGTTCTGCGCATGCTCTACCACAGAGTCCCGCGGTCTCGAGCGCGTGTCCTCCGGCATCATCTCCAGACCTTGGCTGTCCCCGAGTCCCTGGCCAGGGAGCCGTCTCTGGGGGACAGGACTTCGCTGGATGACGTCAGAGACACTGATCTCCACTCCCCAGTGACCGACAGCGCAGGAGAGAGCCAGCCTCCTCTGCCTCGTGGGTCCCTTCACATGGGTCCCCTTCCGGGTAGCCACGGGGACCCTCTGGACGCCAACGGGGTACAAGGCTGCCTGGCCATGCTCCCCGCGGCTGTGAGTCATGTCCCCGCCGTGGAGCCATCCACACCGTACGACCAGGGAACTCAGAACAAAGGGGGCCAGCGGTGGACCGGAGATGCGCTCAGTGGCTGCTGAGCGCGCAGGACAGAAGGAGAGGGGAGCCCGGGGTGGCGGTGGAGGTGGGGGGCGGAGACACACCGGAGCCCCCAGTCTCGCTGGCCCCACCCAACAGCCTCGCCCAGGTCTCGAAGCCCCGTGAGGACTGTGTCTCTGATGATGGCCAGCGCAGACTTTCCCCTGGGCGCCTGCCCCTCGCTCTGTCCATCGGCCTTTCTCTGAGGTTGCAAAGAATGGAATCACCAGGCCAAGGCCAGCCTCTGTTTTAAGGACATCCTCATTGCTAAGTTATTTCTTACACATTTCACGTGTCCAGAGGAGCAGAAGCCTGCGGGGGGCCCCCATTTATCTCCCTCCCGCCCCCCCCCCCGGGGGTGTGGCCTGGGGCACCTGGGGTGGTTAGGGTTGGGGAGGCTGAGCAGCCCCGCCCAGAGAATCTGGAGTTCAGACAGATCCTGAGGGTGGCCAGTGTGTGAAGGTGTTTAAGCTGCTGGATACGTGATCACCGTCCCCATTTTGAAATGTGACTGGGGGATAATGCTTTAAATAGCAGAAAGAAAAGGGGCGCCTGTGGCTCAGCTGGTTAAGCACCTGACTTTGGCTCAGATCATGATCTCACGGCTTGTGGGTTCGAGCCCCGCATCGGGCTCTGTGCTGACAGCTCAGAGCCTGGAGTCTGTTTCGGATTCTGTGTCTCCCTCTCTCTCTGCTCCTCCCCTGCTCGCACTCCATCTCTCTCTATCTCAAAAGTAAATAAACATTAAAAGAATTTTTTTAATGGCAAAAAGAAAACATTGGGGTAGGAATTCATGAGCCTGAGATTTGGGTGCGGCTTCTCCCCATAGGGTATTTCTCATTCTGTTTTTAGACTCTTTTCTCCATTTTGATGTTCCTGCTGTCTGTCACCAGTGTCTTAGAATATTTTTCCTCTTGTTCCCGTAGGAATTGGAGTGAAGAGGATTCAAAGAATCAGCACAAATTAGATTATTGCTTTCTTTGCACAGATGAAATATAATAACCTCAGCCCATGTGTGGTGGGTCTAAGAGGAAATCGAAAAATGGCCTCTGAGGTTTCCTCTGGCTCATTCAGCCTCCCGTGTATGGACGTCAGGTGACCCCCGAGGGCCCTCTCTTGGAAGCTCACATCAGGATTTGAACTTTCGGCAGCTGAACTGGAGAGTGGCCGCTGGCAGCTGAAGGGAAGAGGGGTCCCGTGGTCCCTGGAGAAAAGCTGCAGCTGGAGCAAGAGCCTTGGTTCACACCCTAGACGTGTGGCTCACTTATAACCTGACCCCTGACAAGTCACTTGACAGTTTAGTGTTGGTTCCTGTGAAATGGGGATTACATTTCAGCTGAACCTCCTTACTTCTACAATGTATCTGAACCCCCCCAATCATTGCTCACGGTACTTTTACAATTGTGGGAGGGTTGATGAGGAGCAGGGACATCTTTTTTTTTTTTTTTTTACAAAATNGAGTTCTCTGACTTGCTCATTTTAGCCACTCTGACTGGTGTGAGGTGGTATCTCAGTGTGGTTTTGATTTGTATTAGCAGGGACATTTTTGAGTCATCTGATGCACACGTTCCTAAATGATGTCCTATGAGGCAACGCTGTGCTTTCTCGTTCCTGCCCCCATACAGTGAACAAATGTCCTTTCTGCAGTGTTTATTTAGTGCTACATTTTTAAAAAAATGTTGTGAATTTTGATGTTGTTGTTTAAAACAGCCCCAAGGGCACCTGGGTAGCAAGGTTGGTAAAGCTCTCGCGCAAAAGGCCTGTCTCAGGGCCTCTGGAAAGGGGATGTGCAGGAAGGTTGCCTAGCATCTTCTAACACGCAGATTCCGATTCAGGAGGCCTGGGGTGGGGCCTGAGACTTGAATAAGCTCCCGGCTGAGGCCAGCGTCACTAGGCTCAGACCACACTCTGAGTCACAAGGTTCTGTGTCAAAGATCAGATTATCCTTCATCTGCGCTGGAGGTTTAGTGGTTTCTTCTTTGATGAAGCAGCGGTAGAGCCTCAGGAGGAGAGCAAGAGTCGCAGACTAAATGCAGAAAACAACTCCTTTCCTTCTGCGGGGCTGCAGCACCTCATTCCCGTCATCCCAGAAGGGCAGGCACCCAGGGGAAGGACCCAGGAGAAAAGGTAGGCAGGTCAGGCATGATCAAGTCGGGATTTGATGGCTACGACACGATTCCTCTGGATGATAAGACGGTCATTCAACAAGCACTTAGCGAGCACCTTCCAGGGCAGGCAGAGTCCTTGCAGTTCCCTCGATGCCACTGGCCACAGCGGTGGTCCTGGCCGGGGACTTTCCTGCTTAGCTGGGAGCATAGGTCCACAAATACTCACACTTGCAAGGCTTATGTTTTATTTTGTGGAAAACCTCGGGATGTGAAATTCCATTGTTTCGATAGCATCTAATAAGATCACGTCGGGTCAACTGTTTTAGCAGGAAGTTCCATAGTGGAAAAATAAAAAGTATCTCCACATCTCAACATTCCCCGGAAACTTCTGCAGCCTCCATTTGGGATTGAGTGTAGTGCACACCCCACCTGGTGGCTATTTACCTGAACTGCAGGTCAGTTCCCGTTGCCTCTAAATCTACATGCCTCCTGGCACGTTAGTAAATGTCTCAGAGAACGAGCTCTTGGCTCATGAAAAATCTACCATTTTGGAACCGTGGGAGCTTATCACTGGTATTGTGCCTGAAGCTCTCTTTGAATTTGTGAACAATTCGACCTTTTTGGCTTTGGAGGTTTTCATGGGTTGATTTCTAAAGAGGAGAGGAGAATCTTTTAAAAAGTGGGTTTCAATAATTTTTGATGCACTAGAATAATCAGAGAGAGAGAGAGAGAGAAATAGAAACAGGCAGAACTTACTAAAATATAAGCAGCAAAAAGTAAATATTTCTGAAAGTGATACATCTTCAATGGTACCAAAAGCAAAATGTATTTGTCTAATATGCATGAAAGACAAGTATATGGATATCCTATTTTTAACCACTGTATATTACTATATTTCTCACAATCAAGATATATTTATTAATCACCTTTTGTTTCCATGATAGGCACTGTAAGGTCAATTAAGCAGATTGTGAACTCCGAAGGTCAAACTAACAATACCATTATTAAAAGCTACAATTATTGCAGGAGGGGAGTGGGGGGGGGGAAGGCAGGAAAAAAAACCCCCATCAGTTTGTTTTCAGGAGGTCAAATGCCAGTTGGAGCCAAGAGGTGAGGAATGGGGACCCTTCAGCCTTCCCGCATCTTTCCGATAATTTTCATCGAGCCATTTCCCCATCTTATAATGTGGACATTTGACATCTCCTCCACAAAGGTGGCTTCATACCTCATCTTCCAACCAGATTGCTGTCACTAACTCTCTCCTCTAAATTTTGGGGCCACCACTTCTAATATCCAGCCCAATACCACTTCCAGAAGTTAGCCAGAGGTCTCCTAAATCCTAGTTCACTTACATAATCTTGGTCGTTGATGTGTTGGTGTTTATGGATCTGACCGGGACACTGAAGAACTCTCTGGCAGGTGACTATGGCCACTACGTTGACAAGGTTCACGCCCCAACTGGGTGAGTGAGCTAGTTAATTACAGTAGCGTGACTCACAGGCCTGCCAGTCATTGAACGGAGTAGGCCATTCACTGGGCTCAACTGCATGGTCTGCAAGACTCAACTCCAAAGTTAGTTTCCTTGAGCTGAAAATTGAATGCAATTCAAATTTCTTATTCCCATGACCTTTCAGACTGCAGGCTAAAGCAAGGTCAAAAAGTAGTCAAGCTTTCAGGTGGGAATGCATAATTCACACTTACAAAAGCTTAAGAAAAAGAAAAAAAGGAGGGACGTCTGGGTGACTTGGTCAGTTAAGCTTCTGACTTCAGCTCATGTCATGATCTTAAGATTCATGAGTTCAAGCCCCACATCAGGCTCTGCATTGGCAGTGCAGAGAGATCCTCTATCTTCTTCCCTCTGTGCTCCTCCCCCGCTCACATGCATGCATTCTCTCTCTCTCTCTCTCTCTCTCTCTCTCTCAAAAATAAATAATATTAAAAAGAAAAGAAGGAAATTATTTGAAAGGAGTTGGCTAACTATAGCATCCACAAATGAGTTCAATGGTGATGCAAAATTTAGCAAGAAGCTCCTGCGTGCAAACATCTAAGAGTAGCCAAGATGGAGGTTTAAAGGAACAAGATACAGAAGGTTATTTTACTACTTCTTGGAAAATCTGTATCTCATTGACAGATGATACATTAGGAGCTGAATCTCCAGGGCTTACGGAAGAGCAGAGAGCTCAGGAGAATGGAGGCAGTGTAGCACATTTATTCAGTAACTCGGCGTTTATTCTCTGAGCTTATTGTTGAATTCCTTCTTTCCTTCCTTCCTTCCTTCCTTCCTTCCTTCCTTCCTTCCTTCCTTCCTTCCTTCCTTCAGTTCAGCATTTAAGTGTCAGAGTCTATGCAAAGGAAGAGTGACCTCAAAGCAGACAGCCTGAGTTTATGGAGATTACAGACTATGAAGAGAGGTGGGTACATAAATATTAGGACACTTGGGTGGCTCAGTCAGCTGAGCATCTGATTTTGGCTCAGGTCATGATCTCGTGGTTTGTAGGTTCGAGTTCTGTGTTGGGCTCTGTGCTGACACCTCGGAGCCTGGAACCTGTTTCAGATTCTGTCTCCCTCTCTCTGTGCCCCTCCCTTGCTTACTCTCTCTCCCTCTCAAAAATAAATAAACATTTAAAAAAATAAATTAAAAACATTAAGTATCAAGTGTGATAATGGCTACTAGGAGGGGAATACTGGGATATGGAGTATTTTTGAAAAGGACAAACTGGGACAGAACGGCTCCTGAGGAAGTGACACCTGACCTGAGAAGGTTCATTTCTAGAGAAAAGGGTAAGAGTCTTTCATATAGTGTGCACAGCATGTGCAAGGGCCCTGTGGTATGAGGATCCCAGTGAGTGCAAAGGACCCTGGAAAGACCACTGTGGCTGCAGTGCAGGGAGGGGACTGGCCGTGCAGGCCAGTGGGGGCGGGCAAAAGCTGGAGCGTGGAGGGTTCTGAAGGCCACGTTGGAGAGGGAACAGAGAATTTACTAGGCTCCCTGCCTCCTTTCAGTTGTCAAGGAGATCTTTTGCTCATCACTCCAGATAGGAATGGGACAGAAAGAAAACAGAAAACAGCTGGCAAGGCTCTTCCTGGCTTCGGTTTCCTTAAAAATGTTAGGAGGATGCAAAGGACTTGAAATCAGGCAAAATGTTTAGAGAAATATCAAAAGATGAAGAAGGTGCCCTTCCCTCAAACTAGGAAAGAATTTTCTTACGTGATGAGAGGGACGGGAGGGTGGGCATTGAGGGCTCTGCTAGAGGCTCACAATTTTCCTGCAGACCCCAGGGCTGGGAGGCAGGGAACCCCTGGGAATCGGGGAGGTGGGGCCTTGGGCCGCCTAGAAGCAAGGCCTGCAGGCCATGTGGTCCCTCGTGGGCAAGGGGAGGGGCCGCCCAGCCCTGACTTGGGGGGGCCACGAGCGATCTCAGGGTCTGCCTGAACCCCTCCCCACATGCACTGTGGGGCTGTAGACCCAATTCCAGATAAGGCAGAGTGGGGTGTGTGGAGTCTGCAGATTCACTGGGATTTGGTTGCTGCAAATGCTACTAAAATCGAGAGGAAAGAAAGTGGGGCAGGGGGCAGGGAGCAGAAACTTTCATTCACATGTTGTACATCATCGATGCCTTGGGAACCCTAGCAAAACTGGTTGGCGGTGATTCTCTTTGGGACATTCTTTGCTTGACTCTTCTTTTGAATTTTTCAAAAAGAATCTCTTATTTTCTAAATGTGACGAATCTGCAAAACCTTACCTCTACATAAGAATGGATTTGCTTATTTGTTGTGGGCTTTTTAATTTGCTTTAGCAGATAAGAAAACTTGCAGCCTGATATTTTTACCAAGGGGCACCAAGTTGCCTTCTTCTGGGGGCCACAAGTGCATATTACTTCATGTACAAACTGCTCTTTTTTCTCTCTACACGCAATATCTTGTGTCCTGACTTACGTTAATGTGTAGGTTGTCTTAAATTCTTTCAGTAGAACCTATGGTACACAACTTAAGTGAATATTATTTAAACGTTTTATTTAAAACGTTCAATGACAGAGATTTCTTGAACCATTTCAGATAAGTGAATGCATTTATATTCTTGGTAATGATGAGGACGTTGGAGACTTTTACTGGCTTGCATATAATTCCTGCTCCGATGATGATGGTATTTTCTCATCCGATGCCACAGTGTGCCTCAACTCCTTAGAAAGTGGTTAGGGATTCTCTCTGTCTATAGTTTCTTAATTGAAACTTTTTCGTGTGTAGTGTATGTTTATAATCATCACTTAATTGTGTAATTTTCAAATTTCCCAACTAAAATAGAAAGCAGACATCAATGGAAAATAACAACATCTGTGGCATCAGGAGCAGAATTTTGTGCCATTGACCTTTAAAGAATGTGCTAGAACTTTGGAAGCACATTCTGGAAAGGACAATTCACTTTGTGATTTGTCTGGAAAAGCCAAGTAAATAGTTACCAACTGACTGATTAGATTAGTGGGACTGATTCCCCTTGGATGGGATCTCAGATGATTTTTTTTTTAAAGAATAAAGTAGACCTTTGTCTCAGATGTAACTTCTAGAGCTTAAATTCTTCACACGTGATCTGGTAAGTCCATGGTATGGAGCAACTTTTAGATCTGCTGAGACTAGGGACTGGTGTGCTTCAGGGCTGATGTGTAGGAACACATCTCTCAGCTAGTGAGTGAGCCTAGCCAACCTCCACCATCTCCATTTCTACTGGGCTTAACTATTCTCTATTCATTGCCTCATTTGCCACAGCCATCTGGAAGGGTTCAAAGAGATCACGCTGCTCTTTTCCATTAAACTAATATACTTTGTGAAGAACATCATGGTCAGTAGTGGAATTCCTCAAATGCCAAGGATCTATGTTGTGCCTTTAAATGAGAAATGGATAAGGGCCCCCCTGAGCTCTCTTCCAGCAAGAAATTCTTTTATTGTATAAATCCTCATTGCAGCAAATAGCACGAGAATACATTTAAGCTTCCTACCAAGACATACAAAGAATATAAACGTTTCCATCCAGCTGCATCTGGAATCCTTGGGAAAATAGGGTTGCTTCCTGTTGAGATCAGCACGGTATTATAGAATCTTGGTAAACTTGACACATGACGGGATCTTTTGCTTTTTGGTTTTTCTGGCAATCATTTCTACTTACAAGTTCAACTAAATGGAATGACTTAAAGGAGTGTCCGAGAGAACATACGATTTGTGTGTAATTACATGATACCTGTTATCAGGGAATTCAGACTCTAATTGATAATAATGTGTGAGGTACAAACAAAATAGTATTCTTTGAACAAGTCAAACTGACAAGTAATTCGATCTAAAAATGGATATCTTTATGGAGGAAGGACCAAATTATAAGAATAAAAATGTTGGTGGTTCCATAAGGTTCTGTGGTTTTTTCTCTCTTCTTAGGCAGCTAGGAGGGGCCTCAGGAATTTCTGGAGGGAAATGAGAAGCTGAGTTGGCTGAGCAAAATATTGGAGTTTCAGGTAAAATTTTTAAAACTACATTGTTTTACTACTAAATATTTTCAAAGTCACAAATATTCTCCATTCATTCATTTATTTCTTCAATAAATACTTATTGAGTGCCTACTATAAGCAGGCATTTGGCTAGGTGACCACCTCCCCCACCTCTGAAAGTATACTTCATTTCAGACTCAGGCATTGGCACCAAAAAATGACACATAAAATAATGCCTCCTTCTTATTTTACCACGTGTTTTAAAAATGGATACTACCCTTGGCACTATTTTACAGAGAGTAGATGGAAATCCAAGGAAGATCATTCCTGGCTTGTAGTCACTGTCTTTTCTCTTGTATTTGAGGTGAAGATGCAAGTTTGGCTGAAAGGATAAAGCAACAGAACGATAATGCAGGAGACGCATCCTGCCCACTTTCCCTTTGGCCTTTTGACAGGTGTTAGCGAAGGGGATGCTGATGAGAAAAGCCTGTGGAGCCTGGAAGAAGTGGGAAAATGGAGGTGGTGCCATGTCTCTTGTTAAGAAGTTTGACAACAAATCTGCTGGATCCAACTCTGATGGGTCTGGTGTCCCAAGCAGCCTGACATTCCTAACTCAAATCAAACTCTTGCATCTTAAGGTATTAAAAAAAAAAAAAAAAAGGACCAAAGTGTTTGGGTATTTTTGTTAGCCNGCAAAGTATGCAGACTGAAAAGAAGATAAATCTTGAGATTAGAACATTAAAAAGAATTTTTTAATTTTTAATTTTAATTTATTTTATTTTTTTAATAGTTTATTGTCAAGTTGGTTTCCATATAGCACCCCGTACTCATCCCCACAAGTGCCCTCCTCCATGCCCATCACTCCCCTCCCCTTCCCCCCCATACCCATCAAACCATGAGAGACTCTTGAATGCTGAGAACAAACTGAGGACTGATGGGTGTGGGAAGGAAGAATTTTTTTTNTGTTAGCGAAGGGGATGCTGATGAGAAAAGCCTGTGGAGCCTGGAAGAAGTGGGAAAATGGAGGTGGTGCCATGTCTCTTGTTAAGAAGTTTGACAACAAATCTGCTGGATCCAACTCTGATGGGTCTGGTGTCCCAAGCAGCCTGACATTCCTAACTCAAATCAAACTCTTGCATCTTAAGGTATTAAAAAAAAAAAAAAAAGGACCAAAGTGTTTGGGTATTTTTGTTAGCCCTTCCTGACAGGAACTCAAGAGCCCTGGGACCTGCCATCCTCACATTCATCATCAGAGATGAGGAGTCCTGTCCACAGACAGGAAGTCCTGATAATGTCTTCCCTTTGTAAATATGTCTGCCAATTAGGAGCACTCTCTTTACGCCATACTTCGCTTGAGCTTCACCATAATCTATGAGGCAGGAAGAAAGAACAGATTTTGTTGTCTTCATTTTATGAATAAGAAAATGAGGATTGGAGAGGTTAAGTGACCTTCCTAGAATCAAAAAGTGTAAGTGGCTGAGCAGGCAGGAATTTAATCTCAGGTCATCTGGCTCCAGGACTGAGTTCTCCAGGAGAATCTTTCAGGAGACCTGGTTAAGATTTTAGGGGACACGCCCCAGGTGGTACAACCCTTATAAGCCACTCATCAGCTGGAAAGTGAAGGGCTGGGGTGACCTGGGATCCCCAAGTGTCTGTGACCCCATGGTGGTGGGAGGTGGGTCCATCCACTTTTCTCTCCTATGGATCCTCAGTAAGCAATGGTCAGGCATGGAAATTAGGAAGACAGGATAATCCTTTCCAGTGAGACTTCATTTTTTTTCCCTCTAAGTACAGATTTGCTGAAAAATCACTGGGGAATCAGCAAAATCCCTCAGTACTGCAAACCTCCTTAAGTAATTTGTGCTGCCTAAATCCAAAGTCAAGCTCTAACTCTGTCGTGAGCTGCTGGCGAGCTACCTAATTACAAAAGGGCATGAATCTCGTGTATGTCTTTCAGAGCAACAGTGAACTTCACCTGTAATTCTTCCTTAAGACAATGGTCATTTCAGAGCGTGAGCATCAAGTCAGTGCTACAGTCTGAATTCTGGAAGCTGTGGTTACTTTGGATTTTATATGACCTTCTCTGAAGGTACATCTACATTTCCTTCAGTTCCCTTCCAGCCGGTGCTGCTTCTGACCCCAAAAACCAATCATTTGGGGGGGCTTGGTAATTCAACTTCCTGAATAGTCTTGATTTCTATGGTAAACTCCCCCACCTCCAGAAGGGAGAAACAAAGAGCTAAGTTCACATTATAAGCTCCATCTGGAATCGCTGTGAGGAGTAGGATTTGTTGGGGTGAGGCAGCCACCACCGTCAGCTCTGGGAGTCCTGGTGCCGCCTGTCCCCTGGAGCAGCTCTGCTTTTAGCATCTTGTTTTTACCACAGCGCAGTGATAATTGATGTAAATGCTCTATTAAACAGATGGGCGAACGAGCAGGAAGCATCTTAGTTAAAAGACAGCTCGATTCTATCAGGTTGTTGAAACACTTTACCCTCTGATTTAATTTCATTCTACTGGGATCCCATGGGTGAGGATGGCTCCTGGTTCTTACTCTATTGTCATTCGTGTATGTCATTCGTGTCACTCTAGAGAAAGGACCTTTTTTCTGCCCCTCCTCCCCTCAGATTAAGGGTGTGAAGTGAAGACACAAACATCATCCATTGAGGAGGCTTCTCTTGAGTTCTCTGCTGCCAACAGGCAAATGGGGTGGGTAGCCTCTCTGGCAGATGACAAGGGAGAAAGGAAGAAATCATTACTGCCTACTGAACCTTGAAATGGTGTGGAAGCTTGATCTGAGGCTGTGACTCCAAACCTCTGAGTTTTCCAGGGCTCTCTCTGAAATATGATCTGAGTGTTTAACTTCTTTCCTTCTGTTTGGGCACCTGGATGTAGAATCATGTAAGTGATATACCAAGCAAAGTATGCAGACTGAAAAGAAGATAAATCTTGAGATTAGAACATTAAAAAGAATTTTTTAATTTTTAATTTTAATTTATTTTATTTTTTTAATAGTTTATTGTCAAGTTGGTTTCCATATAGCACCCCGTACTCATCCCCACAAGTGCCCTCCTCCATGCCCATCACTCCCCTCCCCTTCCCCCCCATACCCATCAAACCATGAGAGACTCTTGAATGCTGAGAACAAACTGAGGACTGATGGGTGTGGGAAGGAAGAATTTTTTTTAATGTTTATTTTTGAGAGAGAGAGCACAAGTGGAGGAGGGGCAGAGAGAGAGGGAGACACAGAATCTAAAGCAGGCTCTAGGTTCCAAGCTCTGAGCTGTCAGCACAGAGCCTGATGTGGCGCTTGAACTCATGAACTGTGAGATCATGACCTGAGCCGAAGTCAGACACTTAACTGATTGAGCTACCCAGGCACCCCAAGATTAGAACATTTTTTAAGAATAGTTTCTGTTAAGGATATTAATTATAAAGGGGACAATCCAACAGAAAGATACAACAATTATAAATATTTATGCACCCAACATAGGACACCCATACACATAAAACAGTTAATAAAAACATAAAGGAACTAATCAGTAATAATAAAATAATATTAGGGGACTGTAACACCTCACTTACATCAGTGGACAGACCATCTAAACAGAAAATGAACAAAGAAAGAATGGTTTTGAGTAACACACTAGACCAGATGGATTTAACAAATATATTCAGGACATTCCATCCTAAAACAGCAGAATACACATTCTTTTCAAGTGCGTGTGAAACATTCTCCAGAATAGATCACATATTAGGCCACAAAAAAAGCCTCAACAAATTCTGAAAGACTGAAGTCATATCACGCATCTTTTCAGACCACATTGCTTTGAAACTAGAAGTCAATTATAAGAAAAAATCTGGAAAGACCACAAATACATGGAGGTTAAAAAACATGCTGCTAAACAATAAATGGGTTATCTAGGAAATTTAAAAGTACATGGAAACATATGAAAATGAAAACACAATAGTTCAAAATCTTTGACATGCAGCAAAAGCAGTCACCAGAGGGAAGTATATAACTGGACAAGCTTACCTCAAGAAGCAAGAAAAATCTCATATAAACAAGCTAACTTTATACCTAAAGAAGCTGGAAAAACAACAACAAACAAACAGAAAAAAGGAAATAATAAAGATTAGAGCAGAAATAAATTATACAGAAATTTAAAAACAATAGAACAGATTAATGAAACCAGGAGCAGTTTCTTTGAAAGAATTAATAAAATTGATAAAACTCTAGCCAGACTTATCAAGAAAAAAAGAGAAAGGGATTGAATAAATAAAATCACAAATGAGAGAGAAGAAATAACAACCAACACAACAGAAATACAATTATAAGAGAAGATTATGAATAACTACATGCCAACAAATTGGACAACATAGAAGAAATGGATAAATTCTTAGAAACATATAAACTACCAAAACTGAAATGCTTAGCGAAATAAGTCAGTCAGAGAAGGACAAATATCATATGTTTGCACGTATAGGAGGATTAGGAGGAACTTAACTGAGGAACAAGGGGGAGAAGAAGGCGGGAAATGGTGGGGGAAAGGGAGAGAGGCAAACCATGAGAGACTCTTGAATGCTGAGAAACAAACTGAGGACTGATGGATGTGGGGGGGAGGGGGGAGATGGGCATGGAGGAGGGCACTTGTGGGGATGAGCACTGGGTGTTATATGGAAACCAACTTGACAATAAACTATTTGTAAGACAAAAAATAAATCAAGCCTGTAAAAATAATAAAAAATAAATAAAAAAAAGAAACTACCAAAACTGAAACGGGAAGAAATAGAAAACTTGAACAGACTGATAACCAGCAAAGAAATCGAATCAGTAATTTAAAAAACTCCCAACTAACAAAAGTCCAGGACCGGATGGCTTCACAGTTGAATTCTACGAGACATTTAAAGAAGAATTAACATCTATTCTTCTCAAACTATTCCCAAAAAATAGAAAAGGGAAGAACACTTCCAAATTCATTCCATGAGGCCAGCACTACCCTGATACCAAAACCAGATAAAGGTCCCACTAAAAAAGAGAACTGCAGGCCAATATCTTCGATGGACATAGATGCAAAAATCCTCAATAAAATAAATACTAGCACACCAAATTCAACAATACATTTTAAAAAATCATTCACTGCAGTCAAGTGGATTTATTCCTGGGTTGCAAGGGGGGTTCAAAATTCACAAATCAATCAACATGATACATCGCATTGATAAGAGAAAAAATAAGAACCATATGATCATATCAGTAGATGCAAAAAAAGCATTTGACAAAGTACATCCATTCATGATAAAAACCCTCAACAAGTAGGTTCAGAGGATTCATATCTCAACATAATAAAGGCCATATATGAAAAACCCATTGTAATATCCTCCTTAATGGGGAAAAACTCAGAGCTTTTCCTGTAAGGTCAAGAACAAGACAAGGATGTCCACTGTTACCCCTTTTATTCAACTTAGTACTGGAAGTCCTAGCCGTAGCAATCAGACAACAAAAGGTATTCACATGGGTAAGGAAGAAGTAAAAATTTCACTATTGATTGGCAGATGACATGATACCATTTATAGAAAACCTGAAAGACTCCACCCAAAGAAACCTGCTAGAACTGGTAAATACATTTAGTAAAGTCACAGGATACAAAATCAATGTACAGAAATCTGTTGCATTTCTATATACCAGTAATGAAGCAGCAGAAAGAGAAAGTAAGAATAACAATCTCATTTACAATTGCACCAAAACCAAGAAGATATCTAGGAAGAAACCTAACCAGAAAGGTGAAAGACCTATACTTTGAAACTACAAAACATTGATGAAAGAAATTGGAGATGACAAAGAAATAGAAAAACATTCCATGCTCATGGATAAGAAGAACAAATATTGTTAAAATGTCAATACTACTCAAACCAGTCTACACATTAAATGCAATCTCTATCAAAACACCAACAGCATTTTTCACAGATCTACAGCAAACAATCCTAAAATTTGTATGGAACCACAAAAGACCCTGAATAGCGAAAGCAATCTTGAAAAAGAAAAGCAAAGCTGGCTGCATCAGAATTCCAGACTTCAAGCTATATTACAAAGTTGTAGTGATTAAAACAGCATGGTGTTGGCACAAAAATAGACACAAATCAACGGACCAGAATAGAAAACCCAGAGATGAACCTGCAACTATATGGTCAATCAGTCTTTGACAAAACAGAAAAGAATATCCAATGGGAACAAAAGAGAGTCTCTTCAACAAATGGTTCTGGGGAAGCTGGATGGCAACATTCAGAAGAAAGAAACTGGAGCTTTCTTACACCATACACCAATGTAAACTCAAAATGGATTGAAGATCTCATTATGAGATCTGAAACCATAAAAATTCTAGAAAAGAACATAGACGATAACCTCCTTTACATCGGCGGTAGCAGCTTCTTTCTAGACATGTCTCCTGAGGCACGGAAATAAAAGCAAAAATAAACTGTTGGAACTATAGTAAAATAAAAAGCTTCTGCACAGCGAAGGAAACAATCAACAAAACTAAAAGGCAACCTATGGATTGGAAGAAGATGTTCTCAAAAGACATATCTGATAAAGGGTCAGTATCCTAAACTCTACAAATCAACACCCAAAAACCAAATAATCCAATTTAAAAATGGGCAGAAGACATGAACAGACATTTCTCCAAAGAAGACATACAGATGGCCAACGGACACCTGAAAAGATGCTCAACATCACTGATCATCAGGAAAATGCAAATCAAAACCATAATGAGCTATCACCTCACACCTGTCAGAGTGGCTAAAATAAAAAAACACAAAAAACTGTAAGTGTTGGCAAGAATGTGGAGGAAAAGGAACCCTCGTGCACTGTTGGTGGGAATGCAAGCTGGTGCAGCCACTGTGGAAAATATTAAGGAGTTTCCTTAAAAAGTTAAAAATAGAACTACCCATGATCTAGCAATCACACTATAAGGAATTTACCCAAAGAATACAAAAGCACCAATTCAAAGGGATATATGCACCCTTGTGTTTATGGCAACATTACTTAAAATAGCCAAGATATGGAAACAGCCCAAGTGCTTATCAATAGATAAATGGATAAAGAAGATGTGGTGCAAATACGTGTGGAATATTATTCAGTCATAAAAAGAAAGGACAGATACCATATGTTTGCACGTATAGGTGGATTAGGAGGAACTTAACGGAGGACCATAGGGGAGAAGAAGGGGAAAAATAGTGAGGGAGAGGGAGGGAGTAAAACCATGAGAGACTCTTTTTTTTGTTTGTTTTGTTTTGCTTTGTTTTTCACATACTATTGTTTTATTTATTTATTTATTTATTTATTTATTTATTTATTTATTACAAATAGTTTATTGTCAAGTTGGTTTCCATATAACGCCCGGTGCTCATGAGAGACTCTTGAATGCCGAGAACAAACTGAAGGCTGATGGGGGTAGAGGGGAAGGGAAGGGGGGTGATGGGCATGGAGGAGGGCACTTGTGGGGATGAGCACTGGGTGTTATGTGGAAACCAACTTGACAATAAACTATTAAAAAGAAAGGAATGAAATCTTGCCATTTACAATGATATGGGCTCAGCTACAGAGTATAACGCTGAGTGAAAGAAGTCAGTCACAAAAAGATAAACACCATGTGATTTTACTCATATGTGAAATTTAAGAAACAAAACAAATGAGCAAAGGGGGAAAAATGAGAGAGAGACAAACCAAGAAACAGACGTTTAACTATAGAGAATAATCTGATGGTCGCCAGACAGGAGGTTGGATGGGGGGATGCGTAACATAGGTGACGGGAATTAAGGAGTGCACTTGTCCTGATAAGCATCTGACTTTGGCTCAGGTCATGATCTCGAGGTCTGTGAGTTGGAGCCCCGAGTTGGGCTCTGTGCTGCCGGCTCCTGCATTCTGAGTGAGCCTGCTCAGTGGGTCTGGACTGAAATTGGGCCCCTTCCCACAGGGAGCTCTGCTACCTTGTGGTTGGGTCGACCTTCCTCCAGCAGACTTTTTTTTTTTTTTTTTAATTCCAAATAAAACAGAGCACTTTGCCTCTGCTGGGGTTGATACTACTTTAAAGTGCAACTTACCGGAGGCAGCCGCTCACTCCAGCTGCTCTCTACCTCACTGAGCAACCTCATCTTGGTCTGGCCTTTACTCTGACCTTCATACCTCTAGGCCATGTGCTGTTTCCCTGGCTACTTCTCACAGGTGTCTCTGACCCCACTGGCTACTCTAGGACATCACACTGCTTTGGTCCTTTGTCAACTCTCCTTCCTTCTAAAGTCATCTTTTCTGGTCCCGATTAACTGACACAGCCTGAAGATATCAATCAATTAATCAACACAGTTGTATAAAACTATTTTTAACTCCATTAAATATCATGAAATGGCATTTACTCTTACTGAATGCCACCCACTCAATTTTCTATTCTATCTTACTCTATTCAAATCTAGCCCAGGCTATTTCCTTCAAAAATGTTGTTTACCTCCATTGTATTGATGGCATTACCCATTAATGGGCTGCAACTTGTATTTTGAGAAGCAGTGACCTGGATTAAGGCAGAAATCTCTTGAATAGTCTCCCAGCTTCTATTCTTACTTCTCTGCAATCTATTTTCCACCCAGCAGCAAGAATAATCTTTTAAAAACCTAAATTAGATCAGATCTCTGGAGCACTTAAAACCCTCCCGGGTCTTTTCATTCAGCCAGGATGAAATCCACACTCCTTGTCAGGCCTGTAAGTTTCCATGTGGAAAGGCCCTTTCCAACTCTGTGCTCCCCAGCTCGCCCTGGATGGCTCCACTCCAGGGTCAGCTCCTTTCTGCTTTGCAAACGCCTGCTGATCCTGACCCTTGACTTCTCCCGTGTGCTTTGTCTCTACTCAAAGTCCTTTCCTCAGAGGCCTTCCCTGGTTCCCCAATCCCTATCCAGTCACTCTGTCCCTGCTTATCAATTTTCCCTATTGTATGTTCCTCTGGAGTATTTACTTTCTTCTGGAACTATTGATTGGTTTGCTTGCTTGTTTGCTTTCTGGATCTCCCACTAGGATGTAAGTTCCATGGGAGAGGGGACTGTCATAGACTCTGCGGTGGAGATGTCCCTGCAGGCCTTTATCAGGGAGCTCTTGGGATCAAGGTTGTGAAGGGGGAGAGACATGACTGGGCACAGGGGTTCCTGGGCGATGATACCATCTCAACAGGTGCCCTACAGGGAATCAGGATGGGATGTCTGCTTAGAACTGTCCAGATTTGGACTGGAGGCCCAGGCCACTGGATCTCTGTACAACCAACAGGTGGATGTGGGCTGTGTGATGTTGTGCATGACTCACCAGGGCTGACACAGCTGGGCCGAGTGCTGGCTGTGCTCCCAGGACTCTCAGAGAATAACCCATCATGTCATGCCTTTGGTAGTTCATGACCACAGCCCCAGCGTGGAGGACAGTACCCAGTACTGGCGCTCAATAGCTGTCTCTATTGACGTGGGGGAACCACACCAGCTCTCTACTCCGATTCCCATTCCCATTCTTAAAGTCACTTTGCTCTGACAACTTGGTTCTCTCCTAGATGTCAACAACTCCCTTTGAATGTGATCCTATTCACATACTGCTCAGCAACTTTTGAAATCCAGATCAGACACTCCTGCTACCTTCTTTGAGTCACATTCTGGGATTCCTTACCCAAAACCCATGGTCAAATAGCTCTTCTCCATTCACAATAGTAAGGAGAGATCCTTGACGACCAATTTTCTTTTTCTTTTCTTTTCTTTTCTTTTTTTAACGTTTATTTATTTTCAAGAGAGAAACAGAGCATGAGCAGAGGAGGGGCAGAGAGAGAGGGAGACACAGAATCCGAAGCAGGCTCCTGACTCTGAGCTGTCTGCACAGAGCCCGCCACGGGGCTCAAACTTGCAAATCATGAGATCATGAGCCAAGCCAAAGTTGGACACTTAGCTGACTGAGCCACCCAGGTGCCCTGACAACCCAGTCTTGGTGTAGGCAGCAGGGTGTGGTGTTGCTATAAAGGCAAAAGGAATGCAGAACATTTTGATAAAAAGCAAAGCGGCTGGCTGGAGATTTGCTTTCATTAATATTTCATTGAATATATTGAATAACAGGACTATGCTATGGTAGCATGATGATGATGGTGATGGTGATGGTGATGATGGTGATGATGATGGTAGAGCTATGTTCACAGACTGACCCTCCATGCTGGGCAGGTCACTTCTGACATTTGCAGTACTCAAGTAAGGGAGTAAGAGGAATGGCAAGCAGTTACCAACCCTTTACTATATGAGAACATCACTATGGGCTCAGCACTATTGTTGAGGTTTCTTGTTTGGTGGGGAGATGGAGGGTATTATGGATGTAAAAGAACTAAAGGAAATGAGTTTTGCTTTCTTTTTTTTTATGCTTATTTGTTTATTTTTGAGAGAGAGACAGAGATAGAGACAAAGAGAGAATCCCAAGCAGCCTTCATGCTTAGCATGGAGCCCAGTGCAGGGCTCGATCTTTCCACCTTGGGATCATGACCTGAGCTGAAACTTAGAATCTGAAGCTTAACAGACTGAGCCACCCAGGGCCTTGCTTTCCAGGAGCGTTTGAGCTAATGGAGAACTCTTTCTACTTTTCCTGTAAATAATAATAGCTGTCCTCCCTGGGGCATGCTCTACATACTTCACATACATTCCCTCCGTTGGTCATCTCATAACCCCAAGCTGTGGGGATGACTGTTGCTCCCATTTTACAGAGGGGGAATCTAAGACACAAAAAGGTTAAGGGACTTGCTTAAGGTCACACTGCCAGTTGGTGGTAAACCCAGGACTGAAACTCTGGCAGTCTGGCCCAGAATATATGCACTCAGCGTCACATGACACTGCTTTTCTAAATAGTTCTAGGTTCCAGAACATCATGAAAGAAATTCCTGTGTATTCAAGCTTATATGTAGAGAGTACATATCCTTTAAAATTTGTAGGAATATTACATATAGATGGTGGAAAATATAGAAAATGTTGAAAATATAACAAAGAACATTAAAAACCAAGATCACTCAGAGATTGTCAGTATTCATATTCTGATGTATGCCCTATATTTTTCTATGCATATTTCTAATACTAAAATATAGTATAATTTAAAATGTTGTATTATACTACAGCTTCTATTTAAAATTATAAAATAATATTTTTCACTTAATGCTCTTCTCCATTTAATGTTATCTTACTTAGGTAGGCTTTTGCATTCATTTCCCCATATTATTGAATGATCATAAAGCATAATTTTAATTTGTTTTTTAATAGTCTATCACAACCTGTTTAATCATTTGGATATCTTTGTTGTTTATTGTTTTTAATCTTTTATTATAAATAATAATCAAATGAACATTTTGTGTAAACAGTTATTTCTGTGTTTCAAATCTTTAAGGTTGATTTCTACCAGTAAAATTTCTGGTTTAAAATCTCTCTTCTACGGGCACCTGGGTAGCTCAGTCGGTTAAGCGTTCAACTTTGGCTCAGGTCATGATCTCACAGTTCATGGGTTTGAGCCCCACGTCGGGCTCTGTACTAACAGGTGGGAGCCTGGAGCCCGTTTCAGATTCTGTGTCTCCCTCTCTCTCTCGGCCCCTCTCCAACTCATGCTCTGTCTCTCTTTCTCAAAAGTAAACAAAAGTTAAAAAGAATTTTAAAAATAAAGATATTCACTGAATATTGGAATATTGGACATTTTCTTTTCATAAAAGTCATATAATTTACATACCTCAGATGTGTATGAAACGAGAAAGACTTTTTACCCTAGTCTAGCCAAACTTGAATATAATATGGCTCAGATGAGGGAGCTAAGGTCTGGCTGGATTGGTATACTGATTTGGTAAATTAAACCTGCTGTTCTTTTGTTAAAAGGACTCGGATAAAAGCTAACTTTCAAGAAACATTCTTTACCACTATAAATAAAGGAATAAAAGAAAAGATACCCTTTACCCAGACACTCCTGATGCCCACCTACTGAGCAACTGTCCTGACTGTTGATGCTGCCTGTCAGAGGGAGGGGCTCCAGGGCCTGGGGGTCCCCCGGGAGCACCCCAGTAGCACCGTGCGGCACAGAGACCGCACCGAATTGACCACCAATTTGTGTACTGTCCATACGACTGCTGCTCATCTGACAAGTCTTGAGCCTAAGCCTGCTTGTGCACCTGCATGATGGAGGGAACAGTAACACCCAGAGGGAACAGTAACACACTCATAGCTGCCGTGAGGCTCAAACAGATAATTTACACCAATACATTTGGTAAATCTTTACAGACCATATGCATAAGCACTGTGGGGCTGGATGGCTTTGAGACACTACTCTGTATTCGCTTTTGTTAATTTGTATTACTTTACTATTGATTTTGAACATTCCTCTTATTTATAGATACATGTGTTTCTCTTGTGTTACTTTTCTAGGTTTTTTTTTTTTTTTTTTTTTTTTTCTTTTTGTATTTTTTTGAT